>NW_006760389.1:3037800-3039101 GCF_000271605.1 Fomitiporia mediterranea MF3/22
GTAATTTGGTTAAGTATTAGTTGAGTTATAGTAGATTTTGTATTTGAGTGTACTTAGTGTGACGAAAATCACGAATTGCACGTGTGACAATATTTATGAAAACGACAGTAATCAGGGAATATGTAATTCTAATACAAGCAAAGACACTCACGTCTGACTGCTTGATGATCCAACACATCTGAGGCCAGGGAGATGCATCTTAGTAAAAAGAACATGAGCAGTAACATTTACTTTGCTGTACTTGTTACCCACAACATTGATTACAAAACAACTTATCCCGAGGGAACACAAGGTTGCAAGAATATACCGATTGCGTCCATACAGATAATACATTCTACCTGTAAGTGCTACTATAAATATTAAACTCAGTAAAGAAAATAAAAACTACTTTGATATAACAAATACCTATAACTGCTACCCTTCCGAGGATGCTAATCACAGCAACGAATTTATACCATGCATCACAACTAAACAATTGTCAGAATATAATTGGATAGCTCTCATTGACCGTCACTAGGTGTAAAAATAAATTACATAATCGCTGAAACACAGTTTATAAAAATTCTTGCTTACCCTTTTCCCAAGCTTCCCCATCTGAGCGAGTACGTACATTACATTTGCCACTAGGGCATTAGTGCTCCACACTGTAGTGTAATTTACAGATACACCTGCAGTGTATATGCTTACACACTGTATTGTAAGAGAAAATTTTAGCTGAAAATACAGGTGTATATTTACACACATATGCATATACTATAAGTAAAAAATTTCTGTATATGCTGTATACAAGTATACAGTATTACTAAGCATATTCTCTAATTAAATACTAAGTTTGAGTTTCTAAACCTCATTTACTTTACTTATTTATATACAGGCATTCACTAGTCCTTTAAACACAACCTTTTGAACCCTCTGCATAATTTTTTATACAAAAATTTTCTTGTTTTTTTCTATTATATACATTCTAGACTATGATTAGTATACTATGTAAAAATTATACAGGCATAGAGTGCCCTAAAAAATTAATAGAGAGACAAGAAAAAATGAGGGAAATGTCACAAAAAGCACTCCTTTGAACAGACTGTGACTCTTGTAGTGCTCTGTGTGTAGTGTATACACTTACATGTGTAAAATTTCCCACATATATGCATACATGTGTATAATTACAGGTGTAAACTGGGTCAGCAGGACCCATATACAATACACTACTTCTGTATACAGCATATATGGCATATACACTGTGCCAAATATAACAAGATACTTTACATTAAAATAGCTCATAAAAGTACACTATCATCTTT
>NW_006760389.1:3043270-3063644 GCF_000271605.1 Fomitiporia mediterranea MF3/22
ACTACTAATACTATTTATTATTTAATTAAGAATATAGTTTGGCTATTAATAGGATTTATTAAGTATAGGGAGGACTAGGGAAAAATAGTTAGTTTTACACATTTTACCCCTCTCTCAATAAAGTAGAATGAATGGTTAATTTACAGAAAAGCCAGTATATAAATTAAGTATTAGTATATCCAACTGTAATAAACAGTTCTCCAGGCTTAAATGTCTGGTTTTGAGGTAAGGAAAAAATTAAAATGAGAGATACAAAGAAAATCCATATTTTGTACTGTATCTCACTCAATTTTTACTCAATTTTCTTCATTCTTGTTGGTATATGAAAGATATTCTAAAATAATGAATTTAGCAACTTATTCCACACATTTTCATTGAGTTTTGGCTGAGATATGAGTTTTTTTTGTGTTTTGGTACTTGATGTGACAAAAATCATGTGATTTTCATATGCAACTATATTTATGAAAATGACTGTAACACAAGGCAAAAGTATATTCCTTAAATTTATAATGTAAATACTATATTACTCTTACTTTTCCCTAGTCTAAACACAAAAGGGATACAATCATTGTTTAACTCTAGTAGGTGAGAGAAGTTTAGAAAGTAGTTTTGTATAGTTTTAAGTTACTGTATTACTATTAATATAAACTATAGTATAAGATAAAGACATAGACTTACTCAGGACACAAGTTCTTCACCCCCCTTTTACACTTACTATAAGTACTACTAAGTTTCCACTTGTTTCCTACCTAAAGGCAAAATGTAAAGAACATAATAAAGTTGATAAAACTAATATTATTAATAAAAAGTATTAATAAGTTGCCTCTACTAAGATTTGTGAGAGTAGTAAGGCTGTACAATCTTACAATCATGAATCTGCTTCTTCTACTGTCTACTCTTATAACTTGTCTGAGGACAAAGATAATTCTAATATTCTTCTATATTAAACTACTTCTGTTACTCTTAATAATTCAGACTTAGACAACTCTTATTCTAACAAGAATAATAGTTCTAATAAAGGATCTGAGGTATGTATTATATTATTATACTATTACTTATTATACTAAGTTATAATAATTAGACTAGTTGTAAGCCTGTCTAATAGCTAACAACAGTTTCTGTACAGTTCTACACCTGTCCTAGTACAGAACTGTGTTTCCTGTATATGGATTCTTACAGTAGCTTACTAAGCTACACACTTTTTCCTTTGTGCTTGCATCAAGTCCCCTTTTGTTATAACCACCTTCCCTACATTTTTAAATGTATACTATCTCCTTTTGTCTTCCTCTTTAAGTATGTATTATGTCCCCTCTTTTTTTGTTCCTCCTTTTATTTTCCCCTTTAGGTATAAACCATTTCCTTAGTATATATAACTAGTATCCTTCACCTTTGTTGTATCAGTTTGTATTCCTAACTACAACAAAGGTGAGTTCTTTGTCTGTACATGTATTAGTTTGTATTCCTAACTGTAACAAAGATACCTTTGTCCTGTTAGCCTTTGTGTATTACTACAAACTTGGAACTTGTTCACAACAGTGTTTAGCACTTTCTTAGTACTGTTCTACTTTTTTTTTTAACATTAACAAAGTAGTCTTTGTTCTACTACATGTTAGTAAGGTTCCTCTAGCCTTCCTAAATGTCTTCTACTGTTAGTAAGGTTCTCTAACCTTTCTAAATACTCTCTACTGTTAGTAAGGCTCTCTAGCCTTCCTAAATATACTACTACAGTCCTAAAGCAAGTTCAGCCCTCTTCCTGACTGTATATAACTAGGTCTTGTTTCTCCTAGTACTAGGTATTCTTAGAAGCTACTATAGTTACTCCTCTATTAACTAGAGAATCTGTATTTACTTTCCTAACACTATTACTATTTA
The DNA here is from genome assembly GCF_000271605.1 of Fomitiporia mediterranea MF3/22. NCBI lineage: Eukaryota > Fungi > Basidiomycota > Agaricomycetes > Hymenochaetales > Hymenochaetaceae > Fomitiporia > Fomitiporia mediterranea. The sequence continues at coordinate 3,045,143 of NW_006760389.1, forward strand.
CAACTACTCTAAGCTCAGATTTAGAGAGTGGCTTAGAGTTATTAGAAACAGATAGTAATGTAAGTAAGCCTACTCTGAGCTACTAGAAAGTTACAATGTTCTAAACTACATTTACTAAAGTCTAGCTAATCTGAGAGAATACTATAAAGTCTCTAATGTTAACTCTGAGCAATCTGACACTATATACTCTCTAGTTATGAATCTCTACATTCTGTAAGTATGTGTCTACCAAATCTGTTCTTACAACCTGTATAGTTACAGTTATAATAGGATACTTATAGGACAGTAGGCTATACTAGTAGTATAAGTATGACTAGTCTAAGTTTGAGGGGCTTACACTAGACACATTCTATCAGGAGCTCTAGTATAAAATACTCTCTATAAACTAGATAGAGCAAACTAGGAACAAGCTGCTAGTAACACAGTAAGATAGTTATAACTTCTAGGAATAACAGTTATAAGTTATTAGAATAAATTTCAGTCTCCTAAAAGATTAGTACTTTAATTCTAACAGACTTTACAAGCTTCTTAAGACTAATCTACACTCTGATCTTCAGTTTAAGCTTTACCTTACACTTACAAAACTGGTTCTAACATATACTAAACAGATTGTAACATATACAGAAAGGGTGTATATAGTAGTACTAGTAAATAGTTAAATTCCTAATTCTATAGATTACCTTCTAACACTAGAACTGATCCTAAGAAGAGAAGTAACAGACTGTGTAAGACTCTACAAATAGTTAGAGTATGTATACAAGCTGGCAGAACAGTTAGAAGCAGATTGTACAAAGGTCTGTAACAGTGTAAAAACTATCTTAACTGTAGAACAGGCCTAGAAGAAGGACTAGGAGAAGCTACACACTAGTAAGTTTACCCTAGCAACAGTTAGTCTAAAGGTTACTTTAGAAAGTACTGTAAAGTGTATTACCTTGTCCTATACAGAGTACTAACTCCTAATAAAGAATCAGGAATGTTTCTAGTACTATAAACTGTTTGTAAACTATAAGGGTAATAATTGTCTGACAGGTCTACTAAAACCTAAAAACACAGCTCCTATTATAAAAGTGTATATAAAGTCTCTATGTCTGAAGCAAAAGTCTACTATACTTGTACAAACTAAGCAGTCTATAGTACTAGAACCTACAAGTAGAGACAAATCTGAGTATGTTCTGATTTCCAACTCCTTACTATTCTTAGACTGTTACATTCTTACAGAAGGCAGTTCTACTCTAATCTATATCTAACCTATAATTGACTCTGACTGTTCTACAGTTCTAATTGACAAGAAACTAGTGTCCTAGATAGGTCTTAAGCACTTCCTACTTAAAAGACACATTATTATAATACTAGTAATCAAATTAGTAGAAGAGTTAGGAAAATAGATTATAGAGTAAGTAAAGTTATGAGTATAGTTAGCAGATTAGAAATAGACATCAAAGGTTGTAAAAGCTTGTGTAGTTAATAACTTGTACAATAAGATGATTCTTAGTACCTCTTTCCTTTAGAAAAACTAGATTGTTATTAACATAGAAGGTTAGACAGTTATTCTGAAGGATTCTGAATGTGATCTGATAAAGGCAGAAAAGACAGAATCAGTCTGTGTTCTACAACCTATGTGTATCCTCTCAGAACTAGTACTATCCCTGGTTATAGTCATTCAGGAGTGTATTAAGACACTAGCTAGGTCAGAAAGATATAAGACCTTAGACAGGGAGCTAAAGTAACAATACTAAAATTGCTTCTTAGACTCTATACTATTAGTTGTAGAACTTCTAGAAGGTATTACACACAAAATACAGTTTAAGGACCTGTTAAAGATAGTAGCTACAAAGTCTTACACATACTTACAAAAATACTAGAAGGTATAGTATACACTCCTGAATTAGTACACTCAAGCTAGTTGTTTGTAAAGGTTAGAAAGTCTGTATACATTACCTACATTCCTAATCCTAAAGGCAGATCCAGAGAACCTCTTATATATAGTATGTAACTACTAGACACTAAATAGTAACACAATCTATAACTAGACCCTACTACCTTACATTGACAAAATTATAAATAACACTATTAGAGGACACATATATGTAAAGATTAACATGACTAACACATTCTTCTAAACCTGTACAAATCTGAAACATATTCTACTCACTACAATTAGTACTCTGTTTAGACTATATGAGTAGACAGTCATACTAATAGGATTATGTAACACACTAGCTACACAATAACAGAGAGTTACAAGAGTCTTAGAGTATCTTATTAGAAGGATCTGTTATGTTTACTTAGATAATATTATTATCTAGTTAGAGTCTAAGGTAGAACACATTAGAAACATTAGAAAGGTTATGTAAGTACTCTGTAACAAGGGTCTTGTCTGTTCACAGAAGAAAACTAAGTTATTCTGTACAGAGGTTAAGTTTCTCAGACATCTAATTACAAAAAAGAGTATAGAAGCAGACTCAGACAAAGTTAAGCACATCCTACAATGACTACAGCCCTAGAGAGACTAGAATGTTTGTAAGTTTCTTAGACTTTTACAGTATATTGTAGTATACTTTCTACACCTTACAGAACATACTATAGTTCTTTCCCTACTTACAAGTAAGGATTATAATAAGGTGTTTCTAGAGTAGAAGCTAAAACACTAACACACTTTCAAAGTAATCAAGTCTATTGTTACTAGCTGTAAGTGTCTCACTTCTGTAGATTACAATTCAGGAGAGCAGATCTACATAACTATAAAGGTGAGTGATTCTGAGACTAGAGTAGTCCTTAGTGTTGGATCCTTATGGAAAATAGTAAAACCTATAGTATTTGAGTCTAAGTAATACAATAGTGTAGAACACAATTACCTAGTACACAAGTACAAACTTCTTACAATTATTTGTACACTTAAGAAATGGTGCATTTACCTCCTGAGAGTACATTTTCATGTCTACACAGATTACTACACTCTCAAATACTTAGATACACAGTATAATCTGTTCTAGAGACAAGCCTGGTAGATAGAGGACCTTTCCTAGTATGACTACAAGCTGTATTACATTAAAGGAGAAGAGAACACAGTCACTAATGTACTCTCCTGTTACTCAGACTTTGATGCTAGTCTAGAAAATGAGAACCTAGTATAGGAAACTTTAGAAAGTACATCTATACAAATCTCTATAGATTCTAACCTTCTTACAACAATTAGAAACAGTTATAACATGGATGAGTTCTGTTACAAGCTTTAATACAATCTCAGAAGTATTGTAGGAGCTTGTAAGGATTACAGACTACTATATCTAAATAACTAGTTAGTAATTCTAAGCTCTAGAAACATGTACAAAACCTTGTACTACCTTACACATAATAAACTGAGACATTTTAGTACAGACAAGACTTATCTGTCCTTACACAACTTATTCTATTAGTCTAATATGTGTTAGAATCTGAAACAGAACTACATTCTGAGTTACAATGTGTACTAATATAACAAGAACCTAACTATAAAACCTGCTAGTCTACTACATTTGTTACTAGTTCTGAATGTGTATTTTGAGAGTATTATAATTGACTTTGTTGGACTGTTGCTAGAAGACAATAGATACAATAGAATAGTGACAATGACAGATTGACTAGGTAGTGTAAACATTAGGATTGAACTGTATAAGATAGACATGATAGTAGAAGAATTTGTAGAACTATTCTTTAATAAATAGTATTGTAAAAACAGTTTACTTTAGGAAATTGTTTCTGACTAGGACTATCTGTTCCTGTCCAGATTTTAGACTGTATTACACATAAGGACAGGTATAAAGCTGAAAATGTTGACAGTATACTACTCAGAGACAGATAGAGCAAGTGAGTATACTAATAAGATAGTAAGTTAGTTGTTACACTTTTATGTTGATTACTAACAGTAGGGTTGGCAGGCTCAGCTCTCATAAGTTTGGTTCTGTATTATAAATATAGTAAACACTTCTATAGAATATTCCCTGTTCTAACTATGTTATGAATGCTTACTATAGACAGTTCTACTGTTTACACAACTAGAACAGTTACAAGCAGATTCTCTAAAAGTATAAGTATTAGAATTCCTAGCCTGTATACATTAGGACATTATAGAGGTACAAGACACCCTTCTAACAGTTAAGACCTGTTAGACACATTATACAAATCAGAACTGTATTACAGAAGATTGTTTTGTAGTAGGAGACTAAGTTATACTCTCTATACACAATTACTACTAGGACTACCTTGTACAAACACTAGGACATGCTACAAAATTCATGCCTTACTATAATAGACTATACTTTATTATTATAGTAAACTTAGACAAGTCAGAATATACTCTAGAGCTATCTGACTCTAATCAAACTTTCCTAGGATTCTATACAAGCTAACTCAAGCATTACATTCTAAATAATAATACACTCTTTCTACAATGTGCTCTTGATTGACTGAGTCTGGTGGAAGGAGAGGAGGAGGTTTACAAGGTATTGTAGATTGTGAACACAAGGTATAGAGAGTAAGGTTGGTAGTATTTGGTAGAATAAGTAGGATAGGGTAAACAGAGACAAGAATAGAAGGTACAGTCAGAGCTCTAAAGGTCAGCCCCTAAAGTTCTACAGGCCTGGTTAGCTTCACATCCCTATGAGAGTGTCATTTTTTAGAGGTAGGAGGGGTGTAAGCCTGTCTAACAGTTTACAACAGTTTCTACATAGTTCTACACCTGTCCTAGTACAGAACTGTGTTTCCTGTATGTAGATTCTTACAGTGGCTCACTAAGTTACACACTTTTCCCTTTGTGCTTACATTAAGTCCCCTTTTGTTATAACCACCTTCCCTACATTTCTAGATACATACTATCTCCTTTTGTCTTCCTTTTTAAGTATGTATTATGTTCCTCCTTTTTTTGTTCCTCCTTTTATTTTCCCCTTTAGGTATGAACCATTTCCTTAGTATATATAGCTAGTATCCTTTACCTTTGTTGTATCAGTTTGTATTCCTGACTGTAACAAAGGTGAGTTCTTTGTCTATACATGTATTAGTTTGTATTCCTAACTGTAACAAAGATACCTTTGTCCTGTCAGCCTTTGTGTGTTGCTACAAACTCAGAACTTGTTTGTAACAGTGTTCAGCACTTCCCTAGTACTGTTCCATAGTAAAATTTTGCTTAGAATAACAACTGTATAAAAGGGAAAGAGTGTAATAGTATTATTGTCTCTTTTACAGTTTCTCTACTAAATGTACATACAAACAGTCAGACTGTCTCCTTAAATGATAAAGTAGTAGAGGTATTTATACTATATTCTAAGAAGTTAAAGAAGGTACTAGTTTAAATTAAAATTATAAAGGTTTTATTTATACTTATAAATTTAATATAGAAAAAGTCAAATATTATCTTTCTCTTTTATAAGTAAGTTGACTCAAGTCTGAAAGTATCTTAGTATACAGATTACACTACTTTAGACACTTGATTAGAGCACAATAGCTATTCCAATTTGAGCCAAATGTACTCCTAGTAGTTATGTATAAGTTTGCCACACTATATTAAATAGCTTGTACTTTTCTAGGCAGCTAGCTGACAGACATTTGTAACAATGTTGAATTTCATTTCTTTGTTTTGAAGCTAATACTTCCTTACTAATATACTCTCCCTGTAATTAAATCAGAGCAATGTCAGAGCTGATAATTAGGATTCTACAGATAGAAACCTAAAGTTTACACTTTCAGTTAGCTTCTCCAAGCTCATACTACACTTTATGATAAGAGCAAAGTTAGGACATCTATTTTTACAAACAATCAACTTTGCACATCCTTCTTACTCCTATAAATCAAGACTAGTTTTACTGTTGCATATGTGGGGGAAAATAACTTGAATACCTATTCAAACCATGTCAGCTACCACCTCAAAGAAACATACCAAATACAAGGTCTCTATTGAATCACCCTATGCAAGGGATTTCTCACATGTGTTCTATATTCAGAAATCTCCTGAGGGAGAATCTAAATTCTGCCCATCCAATACGAGTCAAAGCGAAGACCCTCCGGGGCTGCAAGCTGAAGTCCACATAATGAAAGACTCAAAAAGTATGTACTTGGTGCATATATCCAGTTTAACTAGGAATGATTATTTACAATTACGGTCGACGCTGTAAACTTCAATTTGCTTGTTACTGAAGTACCTTCAATGGTCTTTCGAAAGGTGTCTGATTGTGCCGCCGTTGGTTCCGCTCACGTTGGTTAGCGGAAACACAAAGGTGTTCATAAGGCTTCCAGATGAAATGAATAGATTGATGGTACGCATACTCGAAGTGCGTAACCATAAGAGTCCTATGAAGATAACAAGCGAGTGGATTGCAACTGAAGATTGCAAACATGCTGATTCAGGAAATGTACACTATACAGCTTCGTCCGGTTGAATACAAAGGAACCATTTTCGATTCCGAGCTACGTGCAGACTTTGTCGGCATTTATGAGCCTGCTATATGCCAATATTCGCTTTTCTGCGTAGTTAGTTGGCGGAATAGTTGCAATGACGTCGAATTTCATTATCTTCTTTTGAAACCCTCTCCTTTTTTGATAGTATACTGTCATTGTAGTCGAATAAGAGTGACGTTGAAATCGATAATTAGACTTCCGTGATTAGAAGCCCAACGTTTGCGTCTTTGTTAAACTTTCTACGAGCCCATGTGGCGTATCAATAGTGAAACAAAGTTAGGACGACGATTACCTCATTTTTACAACGATCAATCAGTTTTGCACAGTGTTGCAAAGCCTATAAGTCAAGACGACCGTTGCTAATGTGGATGAAGCCAAAGATCCCCGAATCTTGATTTGAACCACAGGCATGTCTGCCACCACCTCAAAGAAACATACAAAATACAAGGTGACTATTGAATCACCAATCAAGAAAGCAGAAAAATTCTCACAAGAATTCTGCATTAGGAAATCGCCTCAAGGAGAATCCGAATTCTGTTCGCCAGATACTTCTTACGAGGACGACCTTCCGGCATTAGAAGCTGAACTCCGCACGACGAAAGACCCTAAAGTATGTAAGTGTCTGTTAACTTGACTAGGATTGATTACTTACAACTAGGTGGGGATGCTGCAAAATTTCGTTTGTGTGTCACTAAAGTATCTTCAATGGGCTTTTCAACAGTTTGGAATTGTAATACCACCGGTTCTGGTTGAGTTTGTGGGCGGAAACACAAAGCAGTTTGTAAAACTTCCAGATAAAACACATACACAGATGGAACGCTACCTCGAACTGCCCGAGAGAAAGGGGTTTATTACGATAAAAAGCGAGTGGATTACAACTGAAGATTGCGATCATGATGATTCGGGAAAGGTGCATTACATAGCTTCATCTGGTTGAATAGGAAGGAGCAGTTGTTCGAGTTTGGACTGCTTGTACGCTTCGTAGGCACTTGTGGATAGCAAGACTTTTGTATGACCCTGCTGTGTGCAAAGTACTAGTGTACCTGGCCAGTTAGTGCGCCGTGGAAGCGTCGAAATGTCATCCCTTTCTTTTGAAGTCCTTTCTCGTTTGTACCTGCAATGTTGGGACTGCTCCATCACGGAGCCGTACAAATTTAACAATTGAGTGAATCACGACTGAATGCTGCACTCACAATAATTCTGGGAAAGTGCATTATATAGTTTCAGATGGTTGATTAGGAGGCAGCAGTCATTCGAATTTGAACCGTATCTACCCCTTGTAGGTAAAGTGAATAGTAGGTTGAATGTATGACTCTGCTGCATGCAGACTACCAGACTACCAGTATATGCTTTTCCGGGAAGCTAGTTCACAGAACAGTTGCGGAGACGTCGAAATTTCATCCCTTACTTTTGAAGCTGTGTCTCTCTCATATAAAACCGTCCCTGCAATCAAATCAGAACGAAGGTGGAATTAACAGTTAGATTCCCGCGAATAGAAGACCAATGTTCACATTTTCATTTACTTTCTGCGAGCCCATATGGCGATAATGAACGGAGGCAGTTAGATCATTCGATAGGCCAGAACCGGAACAAACGAGCGAGAGGTGAGGAGGGTTATGTCAGCGACAACGCTGGGAAGATCATCCAATGACAGTACTATTCCCACGGGTGCTTTATTACATTTTCTCAATTTTCCAGGAAATAAATCGCTTCAATGAACGACAGTTAATTAATTGTTGGTACTAGTGTCTGCGATTCATTGCATCATGGACTTTATTCGGTGGACTAGAATCTAAGCGGAGCGATAGAAAGTTCCAAAATGAGTTGGGCAGAGGACATGTTCGGCAGAACTTGATCATCATTTGTGTGTCTCTTCGCATCCTTTCGTGTCTCAAAGAGCCCAACCTAAAATGTGTCCTTTCCCGCCCTCTTCATCTTTCTCCCTCGCCCGACATCAGCAGCGACGACAAGTACCACCATGTCTCATGTTCTTCTCCTTCGTGCTCCTTCCGAAGCAGCAAATACGAATAATGCGAGTGTGAATGGAAGTACATCACAAGACCCTTATGAGAAGGCGCTTGCTCCAGCAACGTCGGTGCCTGTATACGAGACTGTCCAAACACTCGAAGAATTGCAGTGGATTCTCGAAACGGGTCCAAGCTTTCATGGATATATGGGCGTAATTGTGACGAGCAAACGTTCGGTCGACGCGTGGGCTGCAGCGGCGCGGAAAGTCCCACCGCCAGTTGACGAACGAGGTGCGTTCACAACTCACTTGCCGCGCACAACAAAATCACAACTAACGGTGATTGGAATTTGATTGTGATGTACAGCACATTGGACGAATATACCATTCTACGCTGTCGGTTCCGCAACAGGCTCTGCAGTGCGCGACTTGACGAACACACTTGCATCATGCGCACCGCACCTTGCTCCTCGAGAAGTCCTCGGCGCAGAGGAATCAGGCACAGGCGAACAACTCGCGCATTTCATTCTCGCGCGGCTTAGGGCAGAACGTGAAGCAGCCCAGTTCCCATCGTCGTCTGCTACTGGGAGCAGTACTACTAATGGCAATGGCGGAGGCACCTCCGTTTCTGGATCATTTTCCAGCACAAGCCTCACTCTCACCGGCTCAATGGAGACAGACAACCTAAGCGTGTTTACTTCAACTCACCCAAATGAACATCTCGGGCAAGGAGGGGGTGATAAGGACCAGAAAAATATTAATACCAATCTTAACGCCAGCCCGACTCCACCGACTCCCGTCTCACCCAGCCCCCGCCGCCGAGCACTCCGTCGTCCGACAAAATTACTGTTCCTCGTCGGCGACAAAACCCGCGACGCACTACCAACAATCCTCTCCGCGGACGATACAATCGAACTCGACTCCGTACAAGTATACGCGACGAGACCGTCTCCTGACTTTCCTAATGCACTGCGTAATGCTATTTCGGCTCAGCCGAAAAGTACGTCCTGCTCTTAATTTTGATCTCCCTTCTCTAATTTTTTTACTCATTCTTCCCGGTGTTTTAGTAAAAGACTGGTGGATCGCCCTCTTCGCACCCTCAGGCGCAGACTACGCTGTCCCCTACCTCCGCGAACACTTCACCCTTCCTCCCTCCACCTCCTCTTCCACCTATCCTCCAACATCTACCTCCTACTCTTCCTCCTCTTCCTCTTCGGATAAAGAGAAAAAGAAAAAGAAATCAAAGGGATGTCCACCCCCAGCTCGGATAGCCGTCATCGGACCTACAACAGCTACACACGTCCGTGAGGAGTTGAAGATTGACGTTGCTGTTGTTGCTGCTAAGCCGAGTGCTGATGCGCTGGCGGATGCGATACGTGCGGCGAAGTAATAGGTTTGAACTTTGACTAATTTCTGTCTATTTCTTTCCTTTCTTTTCTGTACTTTTTTCTTCCTGATCTATTATTTTCGAGGAGTTTTATTGGTTGATCGGTGACCACATATGTTCCCCTCCTTCCTACCCCGCTCCTCTGTACGTTATAGCCCCTTTGGATTTCGGATTTCGGTACGACAATACCTGTGTGATTATTATTTTCGTTCTGGCTATCTGTAAAACTCCCTTTTACACATCCACACCCTGCCTACCTACCTACATTCTCTCCTTTCGTCTTCATCCTTTCTACCTTAGTGTCTATCTTCACACCTTCTTTATCTTTCTATCAGTACAGACACTACTTGGAGGAATTACCCATCATCCACCACCCACTGCTATCATTACTGTCGTTCTGCTTATCACTGGACTCACATATATGCACACTTATTCCTCTCATACGTATTTCTTCCGTCTGTATTTCTAAAGGAAAGAAATTTAAATTTAAAAGATAAAACTAAACCCAATTTAGAATACTCGAAGACTACAACTTGTGTGAAAAGACAATAGGTTAAGTATGGTAGCATAAAATTAACAGTTAATTACTTTTATAATTTGTATGTTTAGGTACAATGGAATGAAGTTAAGGTTTAATAATACCACCTTTACAACATAATCAACAGTGATCTAAATACTTCATTTATCGACTTGATAGTTAGATAGAGATTTCTAACTACACAAGATGGCATTAGCCTCTTCATGTTGTTTTCTTCCTTTACATTGTGAAGACGTCGAACTCGACAATAGACCAATGTTCATTGTGCTAAAAAAAAGCAAATGAATTGAAACATCAACACAAAATACGCCAGTCAGACGAAGACGAGAAAATTAGAACAAAAATAAAAATAAAAAATCGTAAAAACTAAATTACTTACCCTCAATCCAATAATCCTCTCATCGTCCATCAGTAACCCATGATAGTCATATGACTTCTTCGACACGTACTCAACACACGGAAGAGGAGAGCTACATTTCTCATTGAATAGTTGGCGAAGCTCGGCCTCTTCGACTTCGTCGTACTCCTCTATGATACGGACGCGCTGCCACGTTGTATCCTCTCCTGAGTTCGAACTTGGAGGTGAGTCCGAGGAATCTGGAGTGTAGAAGAGCGAGTCGTCTGTGGGTGCTTCTAAGTTGACGTCGGACGATGAGAGTCGAGCGTAGGATTCGGTTTCTGGGACGAACCGTGCATCCGCTTCCTCTCTGTCGGTGCAATACGACCCCAGCAGGTTTGTACAGCCCTCCGCAAAAGATTCCATCCCGAGTCCATGATTATCTCCATCATCCATTCTATACTCAAACATTCCTTAAGTCCACTTTCATCGCCAGTGCCGGCCATCAGTTCTTCAGCGGCCACACAATATCCAGGCCGTTGCACCGCACGCGCCCGACGAACAGTATACGGGTTAAAGTCCTTAACAACAAGGTTGCCATTCTCGTCAATACCGTGACCGAGGTATCTTTGCCCTGCAGATGTCATAACTCTGTGTGGTAGCTGCATGTCGGCGGCTTGCCACCAAGCATTTGTGCTCCACAGACGCCAAGGCAAACTCGGGGCGCAAGGTTTCTTCCCTCTATCGGACTTTTTCATAACGTCAGTCAGAACAGGACTGCGTTCGAGCTCTCTAGCGATGTCAAGCAAGAACTGGCGACGTAGAACGAGTGAGATGCTGTGCCGGAGGACACCCCATCCTCCCATCTGAATATATTGCCCCTCGTTGGGGTATTCACGGTAGTAAAATCTCAGGAGTACAATTGTCTTCATCGGGTCGGGTGACATAGGTGATCGTCGCTTTCTTCTGGTGTATTCTGTATTTTCGGACCAGATTTGCGCTGCCCGTGGATGCATTGCACCCTTTGGATTAGGCTCTGACCGACACCGAATCTTGTCAATCCTGACCAGAGGTTGCAGGGCGGGGAGTTCGAGGATAAGCACCCTTTCGAATCCTATCGGCGGCGAACAATAAGGTTTTGAAACATCTGGTAGACGAACGATCTCAAGCGTGTGGTCATTATTGGGGAGTAGAATAAGCGCCGGGGATAGAAAGGCGAAATCATCCCAAGTCGACGGAGGAGCAATCTCGGTCTAACAAAGCACATAAACATTGCAAGTGTCAGCAGGATTTTGGAATGGACATGTGTACGTTTGGAGAAGACTGTACGTGCCGTAACCGTTCTGCCTTCCCACCAATTGAAGAGGAGCAGTTTATCGTGATGCTGCATAAGTCCTCCTCCGGGCATGGTTCGGGACCAGGCCAGGAGCAAGAGAAGACGTGGGGCCGACTATCTCCATCATGATCGACAGTTTGCCTTCATGTCCATAAACGGGATCAACAAAGACATCTGGGCGCTTCGCAAGAGGATGTGGTGCACCCGTAGACAGTTCCCGGAACGAGAGCACGATAGAACCCTGTTCTTCATTGAGACTAGATGAAATAAGATTTAAAAAAAGGTATGTTTCAGGTATTGCGAACAATCTCACGGAGGGGTGACTCCTACCACGGCGACAAGGTCGAACTCATATAGTCCAAAGCCACCATCCACGATATTCGTCTCAAGTTATATTTCCGGCCAAGGTTCTTCACGAACCGTCGGACCAGTTGTACAAGTTGAGAGATCAAAGAATCGTAACGTTTTAGTATCATGAGAGACTAGTGAGTTCTTGCGGTCTCCGAGGAGATAGACGCCGCCAGACAAGTCACGTATGTTTGAAGTTCGGTGGGGAACCTTGACTGTGACTTTGTGCAATGGGTCCAACTCTCGCCAAGCGCGTTCTCGACGCTCTATTTCACTTAGCTTGCACTGCATGCTGAGCGTTGGATCTGTGTCAATCATTCCGTACGTCTGCATTGCATAAGGGAGTTGGAGCTCTGGAAAGCTCTGATAGACCTCGTGCAGGAAGCGGCACAGTTTCGAAACGACGAGGAGATCTTTCCAGTCGAGGAATGAGAGGATACGAGCGACCGCTTCGACGGGCAGCTCTTCAAGCTTCATGGCTGAATTCGCTGGTGAAATGAATATGTAGGATGATGGGAAGGAGAAGGAATTGATGTTCGTCAAGTTGGTTGATGAGCAGCCTTTCAATACAACTAGCCATAAAAAGTATGCACGTGGTCTAAACCGCTGCACCATAAGCTCTGTATTGGTACCAGTACTTCTGTTGGATGGCGGGCACGGTCAGGCCATGAGCCACTCTGATCAGGCGCTTGGCTCGTTCTGACCCAATCTGACTTGACCCAGCTCACAAGGTCATATAATTAAGGTCAGGGCTTGGCGGGGTCACAGGGTGACAGGTTAGCCATTTTACATAATTTTCTGACTATATGCATGTCTGACCTAACCTGATTTCTGACGTTACCTATATTGTATGTCATATAGAGGGGGAAAATTAAAACACTATGTTAATCATGTCCCGAGTATAAATAATGATACTCATCTTTCTTAGGCCACTCATGATCAAAATAGGCATGCTTACGTGTACTAACAGGAGCAAATTTGTATTACTGGCAGTGTTTACAAGTTCGGGAACTCTACCACACATTGTCTCCTAGTACCTCCGTGAACACTTCACTGAGAGAAATTCCCATCATCCACCATTGTTAATTGTGTCATTTGCTTTATTAGTATTACAGGACACATATGCACATCTTCTATCTCTCACCCATTCCTTCTGTCTGTGACTGTAAAGGCTAGAGCCTCACTCAAGAACACAGAACAGGTAAAGACCTGGGATTGATGAGAGGTTGACCTAAGTACAGGAGCAAGTATGAAGATAATCTCTAAGTGTCTACAAATAGCCCTTTATATACTTAACTAAAGTCACGTGTGTAACCTCAGAGGTTACACTCTTCCCTACTCTGAAGAAATAAAAGGAGGGGGTAGGGAAGTAATTAATGGAGAGGTAAAGGAAAGGATATAGTAAAGGGGGGGGGAGGTAAAATGGAAGATTATAGTAAGGGGGGGGAGGGGAAATACAAAAGGGTAAGGACAGAAGACAAGGAACATACAGTCACAAGTTTAAGAAGGCTTCAACTTGTCAATGAAAACACACAGAGATGAGGACAGGGACAAGGAGTACACAATAGTTAAGATGTAAAACTGTACTGCTAGGAATGTATGAATGATACCCAACAGGTCTAGTAAGTAGTGAGTACAGTATTACTACAGATAAGGAGAAGACAACTGAGATGTTAACTAAAACACATAGTCAAGACATTAAACAGTATTGTAAGGAATGTGTGAATGATACCTAACAGGTCTAGTGAGTACAGTATTACTGTAGATAAGGAGAAGACAACTGAGAAGGTCTTGTTTGACTAACAGTAGGCTGGGTGTCAGAGGTGATAGGAGTTGTTTAGTAGTGTGAGTAAAAAGGAGTGTGAAAGTTAGAGTGTATAATAAAGAGAACTCAATAACTCTTTAGTTATACTAGTACCTACTACTTGAGGGAGGAAAAAAATGATTGAAACACATGGTTGAGAAGTAAACAGCCATTCTCAAGTGTGTATTAGTGCTAGAAGGAGTAGAAGAACTAGGTTGACAAAATTGACACACTAATTCTGAGAGTAATAAGAGTACAAGTAGTGTGTAGGTAAAACAGAGTATATAGAGGTAACAGAGAGTCTGTTCATACTAGAAGGACAAACAGGGACAGGACAGGACAGGACAGGACAGGACAGGACAGGACAGGACAGGACAGGACAGGACAGGACAGGACAGGACAGAACAGGACAGGACAGAACAGGACAGGACAGGACAGGACAGGACAGGACAGGACAGGACAGGAAAGGACTAAATAATACTAGTAGAGTATAATTCTTAGCTAGGTTTATGACTAGGAATGACACTAGCAGAGGCTTGATACTCTAGCAAGGTCTAGGACTAGAGGTGATACTAGTAGAGGCTCTAGATGTTCAGAACTAGAATTGACACTAGTAGAGGCTTAGTACTCTAACTAGGTTTATAACTAGAAAAGGGACTTTATACTCTAGGAAACAAGAGGTAATACTAGTAGAGGTCCTATATGTTTAGGACTGGAATTGACACTAGTAGGGGCTTAGTACTCTGACTAGGTTTATGACTAGAAAAGGGGCTTTATACTCTAAGAAACAGGAAGGGAAGGGAAAGGGACTTTATACTCTTAGTAGATAGTAAATAATGACAGTAGACACTAGACAGTAACAGAGCAAGAGATAGTATAGTAAGGAATAGACAGTCTTGACAAACACTTTAATAATAGAGAGATATGTATTATAGTAGGTACAACAAGTATATAACAAATACACTATAGTCAACAGCTCAATTGTAACATTTATTATACTAAAAGTAAACAGTATCTGTTAGTATAGAACCTATAGCTCCTAAAGAGAATTATACTACAGTTTCAGATATTAGTAGTAGTATCAAGATAGTACTTCCTTACACAATTTCAGAACTAGGACAGTAGGTCCTTCTATAGCTTGTTTCTTGACAGTGTTCTGGTAGAGCAATTGTGTAACAGTTCCTAACCTTAGTAACAGTACTAAGATAGTGTTCTTCTCAAACAATTTCAGGAATAGAATAGTAGAGGCTTCTACAGCTTGTTTCTAGACACTAGCTTAAGATTGTGATGAGTAGTAGAAAGGTTATGAGTAAGAGCAAGTCTGTAGATAATCTACTTAAAGTAGTATAGTAAAGCATATTCTCACATTAGGAAAAAGTCATATTTCTTATAATATATTGTAGACTTTGTAAAGTAACATAAGTATTGTATATATATTGTAAAGTAATTACAAGACTTACAAATCAATTGTAAAGTTTGTATAAGACATGTTAATGTATATAAAGGCTAAGTAAGTGTTATGGATAAATACAATCTATTAAAAGTATTATACTAACTTTGTATAATAGCCTAAAGTATTATGCTTGTATTACATTTTTATTATAATTTCAAAGAAAGAGTAATATTTACAATATAATAATGTAAGAATAATAATTGTTACCTTATAATTTATGCAAAAGGTATATTAATGTATATAATAGTGTAAGAGCACTTGTTGTATCATTATTATCTTAATAAAAGTATACTATAAGTATATAATATGTGTGTTATACTTAGACTATTTATACAAATAGTTTACAATTATTGTAAAAAGCATTTTATCTACTTGTAATAATTACATTAGTGTGTTTAGAAAGCTATATACATGTCATATTACTTTTTACTATATTACAAAGTAGATTAGTTATTTTATTTTATACCTAAATACAATAATTGAAATGTTCTATCAGTTGACAACTCATATTATAGTTGCTTATGTAATCAACTGCTGAAGATTGAGAGTATATAATGATACATTTCTCTTTGTCACTCCTTTACCTTCTACCTTTACTATCTCTCTAACCCTTTACCCTTAATACTATGTTGTCACCTCTGTTCTCTCTAGTCAAGTCCTTTACTCACAAGTGTCCTACCAGTAGGCACTCTACCTACAACAACATAGGCAACAAACATTACTGTACTTGTCTCTCCAATCTACTACTATAATGCCTACACTGAGTCTTGGATCTTGTAATAACACAACCTAGCTGACAACACTGTCCTTCAGTATAAAGTGTAAGTAGCCAGCCTACTTCATAATAGTCTGTACAATAGTTGCTCATCCCTCTCCTCCCAACTTTTTGTCTCCCTTCCATCCCTCCTACTCCTTACTCTGCCATTTGTGTTGCCTCTCCTTTACTGTCCTCACTTTTTTATGTTCACCTTCCTTTTTGCATTTGTGCACACATCCACATTGTTGACTAATGCTAAACAACTTCTTCAATAATTCCATACATTTGTGTACTTCTTCCTACTCTGTAGTACAGACAACAATAATGAGCACACACTTGTAACAATGTCCATGTCAGATTACTCCTAAGGTACAATCCTCTCTCTGACTCTATGTATACTCTTCTTCCCTACCCACCATTCTATGCTTGACATCCTTGATAGACTCACACTGTGTACCTTTACATTCTCTAGTACTGTCTATAACACTATTTTGAATAACAGAAGTAGTAGCCACTACTTACCCCTCCTGAGCTAAGTCTGTTCACACCTTACACATTGTCTTCTCCCTTCAAGCTAGAATGTTCTAGAGATACACTTTGCAATCAATGACTCAGTTTACTACACCTCCTATTAGACACTATAGATAGACAATAGAGTACATGCACACAGACACAATTTTGTCTACAGTCCAAACCTGCTTGTTTAACACTCTGGATCTTAATCTGTATACACTACTCACACTCACTACACACTGTCACAGTGTACCCATCTTTTCTTGCTTGTTACTACTTGCTAATCTAAACCTGTCTCACAGGTACAGCTCTCCCTTTAGGCCAGAACACCCTGGGAATACACCCCTCAGTCAACAGTTCAGTTCACTACACCTCTGATTGTAAGACATAGTCAGAGTATACAGTGTACACATATAGATACAGCTTTGCCTACAGCTCAAATTAGCTCATTCAACACTCTCTAGTACACTACTCACTCACTACACACTATTATAGTGTATCCATCTCCTTAATCCAGTTACCTACTCACACTGACAATGCTCACACCTACACTCTTAGCTAATCAATCTTACAACCTGTCTCACCCCTAATTAATGTAGATTATAATGTATTTATATAATGTATTAATATAATTATAAACTGTTATTTTAATAACAAACAGATATAAGGGAAAATAACTATTATTAAGATATTAAAATGATTTAAGAGCTTTATAAACAATTATAATATTTGCCATAATTAACAAGAGTGATTTAACCTTGTAATTTTAGAGATCCATTATAATGCATTTTATATATTGTTAAGGAGAATAACTCTTATTTATGTTTACAAACTATACAAACCTTTCAGACTTTATAATGAATTGTAGTACTTTCTCAGAAACCAAGATCCATTCCAAGTGTTTTTACTTTTTTTACTTTTTTCACTTATTTTATACTATTATAAGGTAGTATAAGAATTTAGACTTTTTCCTGATACAAGTGGCAGAACCTTAATTGTAGACAGCTGACTAGACACACAATGACACACAATGTGCCCTACTCTGGTACAACCATATACAATCTTCATAGCACATTCTCCCAGAAGCCTGGGACCTCTGATGAGGGTCTGTTAGGAGATTGAAGGTTGGCTAGCAGGTGGTAACAATCTCCCTATAAGCCCTTGAGAGAGAACAGGATATCTGTATAGCATTTGTGACACTCATAATTAACTAGAGTCTTACTGTAGAGTACTGTAGATGTGTAGTAGATAGTGGACATGTGGGGGGAAGCCAGGGGGAGGCTGACAATCTGGTGGCACAAGTGAAAGGCAGCAGATGAGAGGTAATCCCTAAATTTTGCAATGTTAAAAAAAAGTGTAAAGGCTGGAGCCTCACTCAAGAACACAGAACAGGCAAAGACCTGGGATTGATGAGAGGTCAACCTACAGTGTGTGTCAAAAGTATTGCAACACACCATGTGTTTTTCATTTTGCCTCTACACGTCATTCCACACAACACTTATGCCCATATAAATTACATGTAAATTAAGTGTGATATACTGTGAATATATGTATGTAAAAAAGACTGCAAAATGTGCAGTAATTATACAAGACGGACGGATCTAAAAAAAACATAGCTGTTGCATTACATATGC
>NW_006760389.1:3065030-3074442 GCF_000271605.1 Fomitiporia mediterranea MF3/22
TTCTTTACTCTACAATTTACAGTACTTTAATTGATAAAGATTTGATTGAGTTACGAGCAAAAAAGTAAATTGTCATATGGTGTTGCAATACTTTTGACGCGCACTGTAAGTACAGGAGCAAGTATGAAGATAATCTCTAAGTGTCTACAAATAGCCCTTTATATACTTAACTAAAGTCACGTGTGTAACCTCAGAGGTTACAGTGACTCGGAGTTTCCAGAGTAAGTAAACTGAATAAAACCAAATCCAATTCAAAATGTTATATAAGAATACAACTTGTTCATTCTACACGACTTGTGCAAAAGAGAATAGGTTAGGCCTGACAGCATAAATCAATGTTTGGTACTTTTACAACTCGTGAAAAGAGAAAATGGTTAAGTGCGACGGCATAAAGTTAACGTTTAGTACCTTTACAACTTGTGGAAAGAAACTACGGTTAAGAGTGACAGTATAAACTTACGGCATCCTACTACTTTACAACGGGACCACTTTGTTAATTTTCGTTAATTAGATCAAGACGTCTGCCCATGCTTGAAGGCATCGTTTCTCTGCTTGTGGGATTATCCTTAGATTGTGAAGACGTCGAGCTCGAGGACAGACCCATGCTGTTCGTCATGCTACAAAAAACGAGTCATTAGTTAGAGCAACAACACATAATATCAATCAGGCAAAGGGAGAAACAACAGAAAGCCAAAACAGGGGTTGAGAGATCGATATAAAGAGAAAGTAAAAGTAAAACTACTCACCCTCAATCCAATAATCCTCTCCTCATCCATCAACAAGCCGTGATGATCATACGTATTCTTCGACACGTATTCTACACACGGCAGAGGGGAACTACACTCCTCGTTGAATAGTTGGCGAAGCTCGGTCTCTTCGGTTTCGTTGTACTTAGTTACGATACGGGCGCGCTGCCATGTTGTATCCTCTTCTGAGTTTGAACCTGGAGGTGAGTCCGAGTTAGGGGTTGGATTGGACGGGTCGGAAGAGGCGGAGGGCATGGGAGACGAGGACGATGTGAAGGAGGAATTAGGAGTGTAGTAGAGCGAGTCATCACCTATGGGTGATCCCAAGTTGACGTCGGACAATGGAGGTGGGGTTGAGGGTTCGCTCTCTGGGACAAGGCTCACACCCGATTCCTCCGAAAGGGGTTGATACGGCCCTGGCACATAAGTACCATCCTGAGTGAAGGAGTTAGTCCTAAGTTCAAGGCCAACTTCATCATCCATTCTGTACCCGAGCATTCCCCCAATTCCTGCTTCATCGCCAGTGCCAGCCTTCAATTTCTCAGCGGCCGCATAATACCCAGGCCTCTGCGCTGCATAAGCGTGACGAATAGCATATGGGTTGAAGTCCTTGACAACCAGGTGACCGTTGTCGTCAATACCGACATATTTTTGTCCCGCAGACGTCGTGATCCAATTTGATACATGCGTATCGTCCGCTTGCCAACGTGCATTCGAGCTCCACAGACTCCAAGGTATACTCGGTGCGCAAAGTTTCACTCCTCTGTCGGACTTTTTCATAGCGTCGGCCAGATTGGGACTGCGTTCGAAAATTTTGACGATGTCGAGCAAGAACTGACGGCGTAGAACGAGCGAGACGTTGTGCCGAAGCACACCCCATTGTCCCATCAGAACATCGTGTGGCTCGTTGTTGAATTCACGATAGTATATTTGCAGGAGTACAATTGCCTGGTTCGGGTCCGGTAATACAGGTGAGCGTCGTTTTCTCCTTGTATGCTCTGTATTTGCTGATCTAACTTCTGCAGCGCGCGGATGCGTTGCGCCCTTCGGATTAGGTTCCGAACGACATTGAATCGCACCAAGTTTGACTAGAGGTTGCATGGCGGGAAGTTCGAGGATAAGCAACCGTTCGAGTCCTATCGGCGAATAATAGGTTTGTGAAACATCTGGCAGACGAGCGACCTCAAGCGTATGGTTATGATTTGGGAGAAGAATGAGTTCCGGGGATAGGAAGACGAAACCATTCCAAGTCAACGGAGGTGCAGTCTCGGCCTAGCATACCACAAAACCATTACCAGGGTCAGCAGTATTTTGGGAAAACAAGCGCATAGTTGAAGAGGACAGTACGTACTGCAACTTTTCTGCCTTCCCACCAATTGAAGAGAAGCAGTTTATCCTGGGGCTGTGCAAATCGTCTATTCACGGTTCGGGACCAGGTCAAGAGCAAGAGAAGGCGCGGGCCGACGATCTCCATCATGATCGACAGTTTGCCTTCATGTCCGTGAACCGGATCAACGAAAATATCTGGGTGCTTTGCAAGAGGATGCGGTGCGCCCGTAGACAGTTCCCGGAACGAGAGCACGATAGAACCCTGTTCCCCATTGCGACTGAAAATAACATTGAAATTTTGAGGTATTTTAAAGATATTGCGAGTAAACTCACGCCGGGTTGATTCCTACAACAGCAACAAGGTCGAACTCATCGAGTCCGAAGCCAATATCCACGATGTTCGTCTCAAGCCGTATCTCCGGCCATGATTCCTCACGAACCGCTGGACCAGTTGTACAAGTTGAGAGATCAAAGAATCGTAACGTTTTAGTATCACGAGAAACTATTGAGTTCTTGCAGTCTCCGAGGAGATAGACGCCGCCAGACAAATCGTAAATGTGTGATGTTCGGTGCGGGATCTTGATAGTGACTTTGTGTAACGGGTCTAGCTCTCGCCACGCGCGCTCTCGACGCTCGAGCTCATTCAGCTTACGCCGCATATTGAGCGTCGGATCCGTGTCAATCATCGCGTATGTCTGCAATGCATAAGAGAGTTGGAGCTCGGGGAAGCTCTGGTAGGCCTCGCGGAGGAAGCGGCTCAGACTTGAAACGACGAGGAGATCTTTCCAGTCGAGGAACGAGAGGATACGAGCGACCGCTTCGACAGGTAACTCTTCAAACCTCATGAGTGTATTCGCTGGTGACATGGGCGTGCAAGATGGTGGACAGAATGAAAAAGATGAGATGGTGAATCGGAGAAGAAATTGGTGGTTTCAAAGGTGGATGGTTCCGATGAACATGGCCATACAAGTGGCCTGCACGTGATTTAAACTCCCGCACACAAGTGACCTATGCGGTAATGCTTGCTTTAGCCTTTGACTGGTGCTTAAGCGGAGCCACTGTCTGAAGAAGAGGGAGCAGCAGGTCGGAAAGTTGATATAAACCTTGATGACTCTCCGATAACTTTGAGTAGCGGCTTGACTGTTGCCTAATATCCAGAGCTGCTTGTGTACAGTATGCATTTACAAATGTTTAGCAGGTAGATTTGTAGCATGCCAGTGTCCAGATTTGTATATATGCACAATCAAGCAAGCATTAGCGCTCGCGAGACGCACCGAAGGTCTGTTCTTTCCCGCCATCAGTAAATCAGCGTCTGTGGAGACGCGTGGATCGTCGAATGAATTATCGGATTAGTCGCAGCTTGTAGTATGGTACGTTGGCTGACCACTGAGTCACTGACTACAGTGGCTAGAACCGCTAGGTATTGATTTAATGCTGAGAATGGCAAAACCGGTAAAGACCATCATCACACATAACTCATGACTCATAACTTGGTATATGAGGCAGGAAGGTGTCCTGCGTAACAAAGAAAGCCAAGGCTGAGCAAGCAGTGCAGTTGGATCGAGTCGAAGATACCGAAAGAGGCTTGGAACCCAAAATGATTTGTATGTATCAACACGTATTTGTCCAATTTCACCAATTACTCCACCAAGCGTTGACTCTCGTAATAATAATATTATTAAGAGGAATCTGCATATTACTCTTCAAATTGCCTGTCAAGCAAACTGTGTTTGGCTACCATTGCTGTTTCCTATTAATCAAGTTTGCATTTAAATAACAGTAGTCTATAACAATTTTGTAAGCCCTTGATTATACATTCATGTAAATGTATGTGGAAAAGTAGTGTTAAGGAAGACGTAACTTTCTCCTTGAGGCAAATACAATTATCCTACTGTACAGGTGTAAGTGCTCTTAGCAAATCTTACATATCTGGCAGTAAGCAAGACTACATGCACTTTGAAATAAAACCAGAATAATAAAAGCTTACTGATTTATATCCCTTGTTCTAGCACGGATTTGGCTACAATATCTGGGAAAATGTTATGATTTACTTACACAGCAGACATATTAGAATATAATACACAGACATATTTGTATCATATTCTAAATCATATTCTTATTTACCAATCAGAACCCTGCTACAGAATATGGTGAAGCATATAATACAAATATATTTGATTACTATATTCTAATATGCCTGCTGTGTTATGTCAATATTTTGCAAAAGTCATTTTCGGTTAGCAGCACTGCGTGGGTTCTTTGTGATTACATCATCGAATGTGTCATCCGGTAGTCGAGTTGAATCAGTTGATGCGTTGGCTTCGGACGCACCTCCAGGTCCTCCACCTCATGTCACTACAGCACTAGGAAACTCCTGTTCTCAAGTTCTTAAATCTGCCAACAAAATTTCTCAAGTACTATGTGTGAGAAATGTACACGCTAGCATTGGTCATGTATTCACTTTATGACTGCAAATTCTGTTGTCTGTAACGTTCTTCCATCTCTCGTTGATAAAATCTGAGCCTACAATTTATTCAGTTGCCCCTAGATAACATTCTCTTGGCTCCCAGCTTACCCCGTCTTTCAAATGTTATTCATTGACACTTTGACTTTATTGCGACGTTGTGAACGTCGCACTCTGTATGTCTGTGTGGAGCGGCAGCTGCATTTCTCGCATGCACATTCTTTGTGCTAGGTCAGACCGGATTCACTCTCAACTACATTCAGGTCAGGTTTCAGGTCAGGTCAGGTCGTGAGTCAGCTGAAAATTTCTGTGATTCGATCTGTCAATCACTGGCCCAGCCCAAGATAAATAGAGTACTATAAACACAGCAGAGAAACAATTTGTCTTCATTGGCGGACGCCACTGCGCGAAGGCTCAAACATCATGATCTTTGGAAGGAGCGCAAGGAGTAAGATTAACTCCGCCGCAGCCACTGCAATTACCATGTTAGTTCCTATACTATATCCGCTTGTAAGCTCTCTGATTGTCACCGAAAATAAACTCTCAGGTTATTTTTGCTGTTTCATGAACTGCAATGTAGGTAACCTCAATACTTATTTATTAGTAGTATTCTGTTCTCGTCAAGTAAATTCTCACAGATTTTTCAAATAGATGCAACACTATGTCTAGAGCCAGGATGAATGGGGTATCACAAATAGAGAAACCAACAGTATAAAGCCTCGCTTTTGCATGGTACAAAGCAGAACTCAGATCCTCAACCATGGCCAACTCAGCTAAAATGCTTCATCTTCCCGACATGGTGGCCAATTGGCCCTGGAAACGGTCCATTAACCCGTACTACGACGTGGTGAAGGCAGAGTCGAGCGCCTGGTTTCGCAGCTTCAAAGCATTCTCTGAGCAATCCCAGCACGCATTTGACAAGTGCGACTTTGGTGCGTACAACGTTCGATATTGATATCCATGCTACTTAAAAATGTTAAAAAATAGCACGTCTTGCTGCCCTTGCATATCCACTGGTTTGTAGAGGTAAATAGACGTTTTCTACGGCCACAGCACACGATTGATGCTAACAACATGGGCATAGAACATCTTCGGACTGGCTGCGACTTGATGAATCTGTTCTTTGTCATTGACGAGTACACCGACGTAGAACCGGCGCCTGTGGTTCGCGAAATGGTAGACACCGTCATTGATGCACTTAACAATCCCCACAAGCCGCGCCCAGAGGGTGAAGTCATCCTAGGCGAGGTTGCAAGACAGTCAGTTCATTCAACCTACATTGTATGTTGATTTTGCTAACCTCGTTTCATTAGATTCTGGGAGCTAGCAATCAAAACCGCGACTCCACTGGCCCAACGTCATATGATCGAGACTTTCGTTGCGTATCTTGACTCTGTGGTCGAGCAAGCAAGAGATCGCGATAATGAGACACTCCCCTCCGTTCGGTCCTATATTGAGAACCGTCGCGAGAACGTTGGAACTAAAGGTTGTTTTGCGATATTCGAACTGGGATGCGAAATCCCAGACGAGGTGCTCTACCATCCGGCTGTGACCGAGTTGATCAATCTCGCTTCAGAGATGGTCATGTGTGGTAATGTGCACATTTTAATGCTTTAATCTCTGAGCAAATTGTGACATCAGTTGCTAGGATATGGATTCATACAACAGGGAGCAGGCGACTGGCGATGACCGTCACAATATTCTTACGGTTATAATGAACGAGTTCGGCATTGGTTTAGAAGAGGCTCAGACATGGGTTGTCAAGCTTCACGCAGACCTAGAGAAGCAATTCCTCGAAGGAATGATGCACATCCCATCCTGGAATCCTGACGTCGATAAACAAATCCAACTGTATTTGGATGGAGTCGGGCACTTTATTAGAGCAAGTGACTGCTGGCACTTTGAAGCTGGTCGTTACTTTGGGGACAAAGGTCTCGAAATTCAGAAGTCGCGCAGGGTCCCTCTTCTGCCGAAGATTATCCCCCCACGCAACGACGAAACTCTCCGAAGGGAGAACATTGTTGTCGCCCTCATCGAAACACTGGAAACCAATGCTTAATCAGAATGTCGGGCGAGCTATCTGAAACGTAGTTAGCATTTCCCTCTTGAAAGGCATATAATATGATAAGACGATTGTACACAGTATAGAACCTTTGGCTGAAATGATATACCTTTCTTGGACGCCATACTTTGTAAACGAGGCAGAAAGGTACCTTACACAACAAGGAAAGCTGAGAGGTGCACTTTGATTAGTTGAAGACATCGAAACAGGTTTGCAACTCAAACTGGTCTGTGCATGTTGACACCTATTTGCCCCTTTTTACGAATCACTTTAGCATGCATTTGCACTCATAATGAAAATACTAATAAAAATGTCTCTAGATAGACATTTCCCTTTCCATTCAGATTCTCTATAAAGTATTTTGCAACTTTTACAGCTTTTCCCTATTAGCCCCGTTTGTGCTTTGTAACAAAAGCACTCAAACCTATTGCAATTTTGCAAGTCCCTCGAAAAGTATATATGATTACATATTTACATAAATGTTTGCCTAACAGTGGCACTAGGGTCTAGGAAGACGTGACTTTCTCCTTGAGGTATGTCTGCTATTATGCTGTCTACATTGCAAAAAAGGCTAAATACATGTATGAACTTGTAGACAGTATAATGTAGTACAAGATTTGTAATGTCTCTGTCAAACAATTATTAGTATTGTTTAATAATACATTGAAAATACAAGACTTGCCAGTTAATGTCAGTGATATACAAGTATAATTGTGTCATGTCAACTAAACACAGCTGTTGTTAGTGCATTATAATACATATAAATGTATTAGATATGTGAAACATAGTTTCAATCAGTGTATCATATGAATTACATTCTAAACAATAAATGCAGTACCTTACACTTGAGGAATAATACTGTTTGTCTCATATAAATTCACTACATGGATTATTATTGTATTACAATACTATGGCACTTATGATATACACATTGTAATTCAAAGAAGGAATACAGAGACTTATACTTAAGTAGTAATAATAATTTATAGAATGCAATTCGAATAAAAGGAAAACAAGTCAAGTCAGCTATACAAAAAGTCTGAGTAGAGTCTGTACTTAAAGCTTAATCATGTCTGTATAAGGTTCTTCTAGGTAATCTGTGATTGTGCCAGTCCTTATCTAACATATGCTATGAATGCAACTCTCTAATACAAGATACTTCCCTATTAATGTAGCCTTACTGCTAGTGCCAAACTTTTGCAACAGATGTCCTAAAGGCTGAACATGTAAGGAATTAGTAAAGAATTTGTAGCCTTAATTTAATATTGTATTATACTATTATAATAGAACTAACTGTATTTATAATGTATATTTTATAATGGATACAATGTATCTATAACCAAATATTCAATGTGTATAAATTATTTGAGTACACACTCTTCCTTCACCCTTTGCTTATGTAATCGAAGCTGAGGATCAAGAGCATATAATGATACACTTGTCCTTGTCACTTCCTTATCTCCTACCTCTATCATCTCCCCCAACCCTTTGCCCCTAACACTATGTAGTTGCTTTTGTTCTCTCTAGCCTAGTTGTCTGCTTACAAGTGTTCTCCAGCAGGTACTCTGCCTGTAACAATACAGACAATAAACATTACTGCCCTTGTCTCTCTAATCTACTATTACAATGCCTATACTGAACCTCAGGTTCTATAACAATGTCACCCAGCTGATTATACTGTCATCACAAAAAAGTTGCAACAAATGTATTTAATAATAGCAAAAGTAATCTAATAAAATGATTTCATAAGTATTACATTCTAAAATAATACTTGTATTTTACTTGTAATGTAATTATAATGATTGTATATAAATGTAAGAAATATACAAAGTTTCTATTAAACTAAAAACATGTTTTAGAGTAAGTAAGCTTACTAATAGTATTATTACAACATTACATGTGAGATACAAGTACTTAACTCCTATTATAATATGCTAAAATTTGTTACAGTTCTCTACTCTTACACCCTCAGTTCTGAGGGTTCTGTACCCTTCTGTACTAGAACTCAGGACTTCTGTCCCTCAGAAGTACTGTCTATAGACTATATACAGACTGCCTCTCACTACTACCCCTTCTTACTTTATCATTCTGTTCCTTTGACCACCCCTTCATTCTTTGTTCATTCTATAGTCTCTTACCCTTTGTCTATCCCTTCATTCTTTATACCTTTATCTTTAATCTTCCTTCTTTTCATTTCTTTACAGCTCATCATTCTTAGTAGCTTACTATTCCCTAAGTACTCTTGTGTAGTTTAGTATATATAAGTGTATAAGATTAGACTAGTTCTATAGTCTTAATCTTATCTACTCTAAATAGTTCTGTACTCTTAGACTCACTCTATATACTCTACTCTTGTCTCACTCTCTCTCTATGTCTGTTCTGCAAGTTCTGACTACATTCTAGTACTTGTATTCTGTATCTCTGTTGTGTAGGATAGTTGTAGCCTGGGTCCCCTTACTGAGCCTTCAGGTCCCCTCTACACTATTACTAACATCAGATCAAGACTCCCTATTACTACCCTACAACTCTCCTACATTTTGGGCATTAGTACTTACTGTTGTGTCAATCTCTTTTCTTTGTCCTAACCCTTTTACATTTTTAAATTTTAAACTTTCTAAACCCTTTTAAACTTTTGCCACCCCCCCCTCTCCTGTATTCTAAGATCTCAGAATGTTCAGAATGCTACCCAGCCCTGTTTACTACTCAGTAGTTTGTCTACAGTATCAAGTAGAGATAGTCTTAGCTAAGTTCACAGTTGAGAACATAGGTCTGTCCTTGTGAAAGAGAGAGGTTATAGGGAATGTTAAGTAT
>NW_006760389.1:3080601-3086328 GCF_000271605.1 Fomitiporia mediterranea MF3/22
TATATAGGTGTACAAGATCAGACTGGTCCTGTAGTCTTGATCTTGTCTACTCCAGGTAGTCCTGTACTCTTAGGCTCACTCTATATACTCTACTCTTGTCTCACTCTCTCTCTCTGCCTGTTCTGCAAGTTCTGACTATGTTCTGGTGCTTGCATTCTGTATTTCTGTTGTGTAGGATAGTTGTAGCCTGGGTCCCCTTGCTGAGCCTTCAGGTCCCCTCTATACTGTTGCTGACATCAGATCAAGACTACCCATTACCACCCTACAACTCTCCTACATTTTGGGCATCAGTACATACTGTTGTGTTGATCTCTTTCCTTTGTCCTGACCCTTTTACATTTTTAAATTTTAAACTTTCTAAACCCTTTTAAACTTTTGCCACCCTTCTTCTATTCATTACCCCTTTTAGTTTAGTGTCAATTCCTTTGTAGTGTAAACATGGACCCTACTATGCTAACTGCCACCCCTACTGTCTTGCTGGATCAGTAGTTACAAGCAGAACTAGCTCAATACATACAGACCTCCATCCAAGAGGCCTTTGCCAACCACATGCCCCCAGCCCCTTCAGAACCCGTTCTGATTGTTCTGGAAGTTGCAACCCGTTCTGGAAAGAAAGTGTATGTAGCCTGCCCTTCAGACTTTAATGGGTAGCACTTTGAGGACTTCCAGCACCAAGTCGAACTATATGTGGCTGCTGCTTTGACCAATCTATCCTTAGATCTTGATTGCATCCTATTTGTCCTCTCCTTCATGAAGGAAGGCAACACAGCCACCTGGGCCCAGAACTGGATCGAAGGTCATTGGATTGGAAGCCTGATCTGACTTTAGAACAATGAGTCATACTCAGAATTCATAGGGCAGCTCTGTGCTTCCTTCATCAATCTGAATGAGAAGCACAATGTACAGAACAAGCTTGCATCTCTGTGACAGGGCAAACATTCTACTGATGCCTTCTTTCAGGAGTTCAATATCCTGGCCCAGAAGGTAGGATTCATACTTGGGTTTGATAATGTCCTCATTAGAATGCTTGAAAAAGCTCTTCACCTGGAACTAGTTGATAAGATTCTTAGAATGATGCTAGAACTAGTCACCTACACTAAGTGGAAGACACGTGCCATCTCCTTTGACCAAGCCACAGCTCAGATGCATCAAGTCTGTACAGAATGCCTGCACATGTGTCTGGCTCTGACAGTTCTGAGCCCTCAGATTGATCTGCCTGTAATTCACAATCAATCTGTTCTAATGGACATTGGAGAAGCCTGAAAGCAAGGAGTATACTTTGCCTGCAGAAAGTCAGGGCACCAAATTAAAGACTGCCTACAGAAGCAACAGCATATCTGTCAGGTCATTGGAGCAATGACAAGTGATGAGCAGGATTTGTGGTGAGAAGCCTTTTCTGCAAATCTGGAAGTCACCTTGGAACTCCTAGACCCTGACTATGTACTCTAGGATTTTGTGGAGGCCCAACAGTGAATGTGGTACTGAAGGGCTATGACTTGGATTTTTTAATAGCTACTTTTGATTCAATGGACACTGTAGGATTAGAAGTAAATAAAGTAAGAAAAGTAGAAAAAGCAGAAAAAGTAGAAAAAATAAATCAACAAAATTATTTATTAGATAGAAAAAAGTCAAAAACAAAAGTAGATAGTTCTCCTATTTCTTCTGATTCTTTTGATTCTTCTCTTTACACTTCATCTGAGTCTAAATCCACACAATCCAACCTGCCACTTCTGTGTTCCAAGATCTCAGAATGTTCAGAACATTACCCAGCCCTGTTCACTACTCAGTAGTTTGTCTGTAGTATCAAGCAGGGATGGCCTCAGATGAGTCCACAGCTAAGGACATGAGTCTGTCCTTGTTGAAAGAGAGAGGTTAATGAGGAAATGTTAGTGTATATACTCACCCTCTTGGACAATGAGGCTACACAAGCTGTACGTTCCCTTTGGAACAAGCAGTAGTTCATCTAAGGATGTTCTGGACACTAGCTCCAGGTCCCTGTCCTCTTAGCTCCCTTCTCAGGATCCCCCCAGATCTGAACAACAGCTCTAGTAGACAGTGGATGTACTGGTTTGTGCATCAATGAGGCCTTTGTACAGGAACACCACCTCCCTACTCAATGTGTTCTACTTCCAATCCTGGTATACAATACAGACAGAACCCTGAACCAGAATGGTCAGATCACTGAGTTTGTCCAACTATGGATGACCATTCAGGATCATGAGGAAAGTATTGAGTTTGGAGTCACCAACCTTGGAAAGACAGACGTCTTTATCAGATTCAAATGGCTCAAGACTCACAACTCTACCATTAACTGGTTGGAGCAGACACTTGTGTTTGATCAGTGTCCTGAGTCTTACAGCTACCTTGCACTACTGTTCTGAGTGGATACAGATACTTCCAATGTTACTGACAGTTCTGATGAAGGTGACCAGTTGTTCTTCTTTGACTAGGATAGATATGTGGATACATATTCTAGTCAAGGCAGAATAGAGTCAATCTGAAGGATGTCTGAGACAGAACCAGTCCAGAACCCCCTTGGAACAACTCTACTCTGGAACACATGCAGACCCAGCCTGCCAGATTTTGTTCAAGAGTTCCCTGAAGTCTTTAGTGAAGAGGAATTCAACCAGCTTCCTGAACACCATCCCTAGGACCATACAATTGAATTGACCAAGGGTTTCCAACTCAAGGATTGCAAAGTCTACCTGCTCAACAGAGACAAGCAGGAGGCACTTGACAAGTTCCTTCAGGAAAATCTTTGGAACAGCCAGATCCAACCCTTGAAGTCCCCTATGGCCTCCCCTTTCTTCTTTGTCAAAAAGAAAGATGGGAAGCTCTGCCCAGTCTAGGATTATTGTTGTCTCAATGAGGGTACTGTCAAAAACAAGTACCTACTCCCCCTGATTCAGGAGCTCATTGATAAGACACATACATCCAGGGTTTTTACTAAGTTGGACGTTTGATGAGGATACAATAATATTTGGATCCAAGACAGAGATGAGTGGAAGGTTGTGTTCTGAACCAATCACAGATTGTACAAACCAACTGTAATGTTCTTCAGACTAACCAACTCACCTGCAACATTCCAGTCATTCATGAATCACATCCTTACAGATCTGATTGACTCAGAGCACATTAGTGTGTATCTGGACAACATTCTGATCTTCACCCAGACAGTTGAGCACCATTACTGACTGATCTGAGCAGTTCTACAATAGCTCTGAGATAATAAACTGTTCCTCCAAGAAGCAAAGTACTCTTTTACACAGGAGTCAGTGGATTATCTGGGCTTTGTGATTGGTGGAGGAGAGGTCTGCATGGATCCAGCAAAGGTGACTACAGTTTGGAACTGGCTACAACCTCAGAACCTGAAACAGGTTCAAGCATTCCTTAGGTTTGCAAACTACTACCAACACTTCATTTGAGGCTTCAGTACCATTGCCTGACCCCTTCACAATCTCACCAGCAAGGATGTTCCTTAGTAATGGGATGATCAGCAGTAGTCTGTGTTTGAGTCCCTCAAGCAGGCCATCACTAGCAAGCCTGTATTAGTAGTTCTGACAGTTGCAGACAAGTTCTGAGTCAAAGCCAACTCTTCTGACTTTACAAATGGAGCAGTACTGTCCTAGTTCATTGATGGAAAGTGGTGTCCAATAGTGTTCTGATTGGAATCCCTCTCTGCAACAGAACAGAACTACCCCATCTATGACAAGGAACTCCTCACAATTGTCTGTTCCCTAGAGGAGTAGTGTCAATATCTCCTCAGTACTGTACAGAAGTTTGAGATTTAGAGTGATCACCTTAATCTCTAGTACTTCTGGGCACCTCAGAAGCTCAACTGCTGCCAAGCCTGCTAGATGTTAGAACTGCAGGACTTTGACTTTGTGCTGACCCACAAACCTGGAACACAAATGATGAAAGCCAATTTACTCTCAAGACAAGCAGGTCATGAAAGGGGGGAGAATGATAATGAAAATCTTGTTCTCCTAGACAATTCCTGTTTTGTGTCTGAGACAATCTGAGAGATCTGACTTGAATCCAAGGATGTCAACTTTGTCACCTACATACAGCAAGCTCTAAGACACACACAGGACTAGGTTGTAGTGAAGCAACTGGAGAAACAGGCTAGGGATTGGGAAGAGGATGAGGATGGACAGGTTTACTAGGAAGGCTGACTGTATGTTCCAAAGGATCAGAAACTGTAGGAGGACATTGTCTGAGCTCATCACAACAATCTGACTGTAGGACATCCAGGCCAACACAAAACACAGGAACTCATCACTCAGAACTACTAGTGGCCCAGAATGCAGAGGGAAATCCTGAAGTATGTGACTGGTTATGATACATGCCAACAGACTAAGGCCTACTGGACAAGGGTTTGGGCTCCCCTACATCTGTATTGGATCCTAGATCACCCTTGGGAAGAAGTCTCAGTAGACCTGATTGGCAAGCTACCTGAGTCTCAGGGTTACAACACTATCTGTATGATTGTTGACTGATTCTCCAAGCAAGTCTACACAGTTCTGACCTGAACAGAACTCACTTCTGAAGGTATGGTGTGCATTTATTAGGATCATGTCTTCCAGTTGCACAGACTCCCTCAGAAGCTCATTCATGATTACAGACCACAATTCGAGTCAAAATTCATACAGGACTTGTATACACTTCTCAGAATTCAAGGGAACCCTTCCACTGTCTATCACCTGCAGACTGACAGTCAAACTGAGTAAGTCAATCAGGAGATTGAGCTCTACCTCCAGATGTTCATCAATCATCAGTAATCAGATTGGTCTGAATGGCTAGCTCTGGCAGAATTTGTGCACAATAACTGGCAACACTCTGTAACAGGACAGTCCCTGTTCTTCCTCAATCATGGGAGACATCCATACCAGGGGACAGTTCTGAACCAGAATGGCAGTTCCAAATCTGCAACAGACTTTGTAGAATGGATGCACAGAACCAGGGAGGACACACAAGCTCTTTTGGAAAAGGCAGCACAGGTCATGAAGCAGAACTATGATTGGAAGAGGTCTGCAGCCAAGGATTACCAGCCTGGTGACAAAGTTATGCTGGAAGCCACTAACCTGACTATGGATTGCCCAATAAAGAAGTTGGACAACAAGTGCTTTGGACCCTTCATTATTGAAAAGAAGGTCAGTGCCTCTGCCTACAAACTCCAACTTCCAGCAACATGGAAGTGCATACACCCAGTGTTTAACAAGGTTCTACTGTCTTGATACTATGATCTGGGTTTTCCTTCACAACAAAGACCCCTACTGCCTCCACCAGAACTCATTAGTTCTGAACCAGAATACAAAGTAGAATATGTAGTGGATGCCAAGCTGGTGTGTGGAAAGCTCAAGTTCCTTATTCACTGGAAGGGATACCCAGTTGAAGAACACACTTGGGAACCTGCTGAGAATCTCACCCATGCTGCTAAGGCAATCTGAGACTTCTATCAACTTCATCTGGGTGCTCTGCATCAACTCTGCCTCACAGATTTCCAAACCCTACTGTTCTGACCTATGCCTGAGCTGCTGACTGAGCCCAATGCTTACCAATTGGGACGATTGGTTTTAGAGGGGGGGTGATGTTACAGTTCTCCACTCTTGTACCTTCAGTTCTGAGGGTTCCACACCCTTCTGTACCAGAACTCAGGACTTCTGTCCCTCAGGGCACTGTCTATAAACTATATGTGTGCTGACTCTTACCACTACCCTTCCTTAC
>NW_006760389.1:3087328-3100839 GCF_000271605.1 Fomitiporia mediterranea MF3/22
CCCCTTGCTGAGCCTTTGGGTCCCCTCTACACTGTCACTGACAATTATTACTTAACCCCTTAGGAAGATTATAAGTAATTGGACAAATTTTATAAAATATAAAAAATATACAAGATTATAAGCAAGTATAATACTTAAGACTTTTTTGTAATAGTCCTTCAACATAAAGTATAAGTAGCTAGTCTACTTCATAATAATCTGTACAATAGTTGCTCATCCTTCTCCTCCCAACTTTTTGTCTGCCTTCTGTCCCTCTTACTCCTTGCTCTGTCTCTTACATTGCCTCCTCTTTGTTATCCTTTTTTTATGTTTGCCTTCCTTTTTGTATTTACATTTGTACATCTACATTATTAATTAATACTGAACAACTTCTTTAATAACTCTATACATTTGTGTACTCCTTTCTACTATACAGTACAAGTAATACTGTAATTGATGAGCACACACTTGTAACAATGTACATGTACATCTACTCCTATTATACTACTCTCTCTTACTCTGTATGTATTCTCCTTTCCTACTTGTTCAATGTTTAACATTACTCACAATAGGTCTACACTATACACATTTACATTCCTCTGTACTAAGTATGACATTATATATTAAACAGAAGTAGTGTCCTACTACTCCTACCTGTCTAAGTTGAGTCTGTCCATACTGTCTACTTTACTATCTTTCTTCTTTTGAGAATGTATTATATATACTCACTTTACTAGTTCTAATCCTTAGGAATAGTAACAGAATAGAGTATAAAGGGTAAGACTTGTAGACTTGTAGGGTGAGAGGGTAGAGGAGTCCTGCTTTAGTCAAGTTGCAAGTGTAGCCTAGTAGATTAGTAGTAGAGTACTTCCAAGTACTAGGTAACTTAAGTTGATAAAACTATCTTTTGAGAGCTAAACTGGCCTCCTTATATACCTTTTACTAGAGTAATGTTACTCTAGTGACTTTAGTAACTCTCTTTACTGTTGTTCCTATAAAGTAGAGCTAGCTAATCCTTTAGACTGTATGCTACACTGGTTTGTGTCTTCTATTAATTTGCTAATACTAGTTTGTGTCTTCTTGTATTCTAGATTAATCTTCTAATGACTCCTTTACTATATTATTATATCTTCTATACTTTCTCTCATACTTCTAATGACTCCTTATGAGTCCTCCTAACTAGTTATACTGTGTAAGCTGTGTAATACTTTTCCTATAAAGTAGAGCTCTCTATTGTTCTTATGACTCTGTCTGACTCAACCTGTACTTCCTGTACACTAGTTTGTAATACACTTTCTTATAAGGTAGAGTATTATAACTTCTAATAACTCCTTATGACTCTTATAATATAAAAGGCTGTACTTCTGTACTGCCCCTAGAACTTACAACCAAAGTTCTAGACTGTCTTGTGTACACTCTAGAACTGACAACTAATGTTCTAGATCTTTCCCTAAGTCTTCTTTAATAGACTTAGTTTAGGAGACAATTATCCTTATTAACTTCTAGCCTTATCTTTGTGCTTCTGTATTCAATCATAAAACTTACAACTAAAGTTCTAGATTGTCTCATGTATTCCTCATATTGTCCTCATATAGTCCTCATGTTTATGACTTTATTACTTTCCCATCTGTATGAGCAAAGTGTATAAAGGAGACTACTTTCTTATAGTCTCTTCTTAGAGCTCTCAGTTCCCTTTCCTTTACTAGTACTAGTCCTCCTCAAGTATAGAGCTTCAGAGTATTGGCTCTAGCTCTTTACTAGCTTTAATAGTCCTTTGTCTTTGTACAAAGAATTCCTAGCTAACTATATAGTTTCTCCTTAAGTAAGTATAATATTTTCTTTTTATCTCTTCAGGTTTTCTCCTAGTCTTTTCCTTTATACTTCTTACTCTAGACACTATACTCTTTCCAGATCCTCTCTCTATACAAGCATTCTAAATAACTTGTCTTTGGTTAAGGTTATTAAGTAATACTGTGCTAGAGTATGTGTTTAACCTTAGAGAGATAAAGACCTTGTTCTCAGGTTTTGTTACCTTTTCCTAACTGACTTAGTACCTACTCCTTCCTGTCCCCTCTCTCTGCTAATAGATTGATCACCTATTAGTAATAATTAGAGGTTAATAATGCTGAGCTGGAGTTCTTACTAAGCAGGACAACAAAGGTAGCCTAGTTGATCTGACCAATCTCTAGACTTGTAACTAATAGGGTTTTGTATATAAACTACTTGGTTCCAAGTCTTGAGTTAAGCTTTTCCAAACTTAGTTACTGTATTTTACAATTCTTAACAGAATGTTTCAGAGATACACTCTTGTAATCTATGACTCAGCTCACTGTACCTTCTATTAAATGTTAAGGTTAGAGTATACAATGTACACATACTAACACAGGCTTTACCTGCTACTCAAACTAGCTTGTTCAATACTCTAGATCTCAACTCTAGTGTACTACTCACACTTACTATACACTGTTGTAGTGAATACATCTCTTTACTTTAATTATCCACATGTGCTAACATTTCCATCCCTCCTAGCAAGTCAATCTCCCAACCTGTCTCTCAAGTACAACCTCAATCTCTAAAACCTGTATAACCTTACAACTCACTCACATACACAATTCAACTTGTAGATATTAAGTAGCAACCAAAACATAATAAAGAGGACTATGTTAATCAGTCTAACAACACATTTGTCCTTTTCTAGAGCAAATACTGCTTGCAAAATCAAAAGAAGAATTCTGGTTCATCTATTACCTAATATAAATATTGTAGATAGTATTACATGTATATTAGCTATTTAATATATTATATTTTAAATATATAAATGGTGTGACAAGGTACTTATTATATGAGCTAGCCTTACAGTACTATATTATACTTATAAGTTCATACAAGAATCTACCAGCTATTACAGAAATCTAGAAGAATATTACTATATTGTCACATTAGAGGAGGAATACATACACTTTTAATTATCTACAAGACATATCTTACTGTTTATTAAATATATGTTGTATAAGACTTGTAGTTCTTGTAGTATCTTGTAGTTGTATGTCATTTTGGAAGTAGGGTACATGTACAGGTATATAATTCACAAATTTTATATAATTTACTAGCATACATGACCAAACAAGAGCTTAGCCTTTTTTTACAATGTAGGTGTGAGTACTCTTACTACCTGACCTTAATTGACAGTAAGTAAGACTATATATACTATATAATATTTTGAAGGCCAATCCAAATAATAAATACCTATCCAATCTATATTCCTTCCAACTAGTAGTCAACTAGAATATTAACACTCTTGTAATTTACTCTAATACTTTGCAAAACTATTTTTAGTTA
Source organism: Fomitiporia mediterranea MF3/22 (assembly GCF_000271605.1). Lineage (NCBI taxonomy): Eukaryota > Fungi > Basidiomycota > Agaricomycetes > Hymenochaetales > Hymenochaetaceae > Fomitiporia > Fomitiporia mediterranea. The sequence continues at coordinate 3,090,647 of NW_006760389.1, forward strand.
GTATAACTGTATGTATATTAACTAGTAGAAAGGAGTTAAGTAAAATAGTACCTGTTGTAGTAATACAATGTAGAGTAGGCAACCTAAAATGTTGTCCAGTACCTGAATATGTAAACAAAACTTAAGTGAAAGTCTCAATTTATTAATAAGATTTAAGGGAAAATCTGCTTATTGTTTAACACACATGTTACACTCTTAGAGACACTCATGCTTTGATTAAGAATGATTTGGCCTAACTTGTAAAGCTATCATATTTGGTCTGATCAATACTTTACACCTACTCCTGATTACTGTTAGATTGATTCCACATGTAAGTACTGTGTACAAGACTCTATTACAGTCTACTTTACAACTCAGATACTATAAAAAGTACACTGTTTATAGCTGAGTTGTCTGTTTACTACCCTGTAACTGATCCAAACTCTACTTGTATGTAAGAACTAATGACAGAACTAAAAGAGCTTAACAATCTTAAACCTGTTGAGTTGAACTTGAAGAATGGCCCAAACATTAATCTAAGGTGGTCAGAAATGATTGAATCCTTAATAGTTTGTAAAAAAATTGGCAAGGGAACCTTTAGAGAAGTATATGTATGTTGAGAATTTCCTTCTTTTATCAACAGTAGTCAAATATATAAATGTTGTTAAAACTTGCCTTTTGTTAGCATTTATTCCAGATAAATGTGTCATATGTCTTAGACATGTCTTCCAAGACATACATCTGAGACACACAATATTAGATAGCATATATAATACTTAATATAAGGATGATGAAGCTCATAGAACACATATAACAGTACACAACACATTACCAACTATGTAGTCGACTTGTATCAATGCCTATGCACCATGAGCAGAGCCTACTGAACCCCTACTAGTGTGAACTACTCTAAGGGAATCATTGCAACCTCAAAACACTAACAGGTTATGAGCCTTGTGCTCCCTACTCATGTCTACATCGTTACTACACTTTTATCTTACCCTCTACAAACACAACTCTTCAAAATCATCATCTAAATGATTATGATTCCTCCTCACTGGCTATATGCATGACTATATACACTACAATTGTCATTGCAAACACTTCAGTGTACTATATACTATAGTACAAATGATATGATACGCTCAATCATACTAAACTTGATAAGTATCATTGAACTACTCCATTTAACACTGAATCAATTTGATTCTACATGTACAATCCATTCTAATTGTCTACAAACCTTTGGTGCTCTCATCTGAGTATACCAAATGTGAATCGTCTTGTCTGGAAGACTACAATCACTTTATACAACAAGATATGGTTGATACTTGTAACTGGAACGTATTATCTACATAGACCTAGACACACCTGTCTGAGCATCCTAAATGTGCATTGATTTATTAAACTAACGAGACATGTATCAGATACACAATACAAGACATATATTGGATACAGACAATGTATTGAATGTCTAAGACATACAGACGGATGAACTAGTTGCTTTAAATGCAATGAGTACTCAATAATACTATATTCAAATACTGAATTACTTCATCTTACACTACAGAGACACATTATATTAATAATGTCTCACATAACAAACAAACATTTGATAGTATATCAATAATATAAATGATTAATACTATAAACGAAAGAACAATGCTAGCAAAGCATAATAACAATATAAAGAAATATATTGCAAACGTATAATCAATCTAATAATGATTAGGCAAACGAATAAAACGAAAACAAGAGTATAAATGCTACTAAAGCATAATAACTCGAATATAAAAACAATTTATACTATCACAAATGAACAATCATGATAAATAACATATATTTACAAAATACAAACATATCACATAGATAAACAAATATACAAACATACAAAGTAATAATAATGCATTCGAATGCATAAAACTATTAATTGTTGAATAACACAATGTTGTATGCAAAATACAATTGAACGAACACATAATAACACATAAAACAAGTAATAAAACATACGAAACAATGTTGCAAACAGTCTAAACATATAATAACAAACATATATACTTATACAAAGTATTACATTAAATTAAAACATAACGCTACAAACAATGAAACAATATAATGATACATATATGCATAATATCAACACAATATCAATACTATACAGGCAAATACATATCTTATACCTTACACAATTACTATTACAATGCAAAATCGAACGAACAATAGTTACAAATACATTGTAACAATATAATATATCAATAAGATATACATGATAACAAAGTATTAAGTCAATACAATTAATACAATCAGTATAAACAATATAAACAATTAAATATTACTTAAAAACGTGACAAAATACAATAATACAGACACAAAACGAAACAACTAATACTATGAAACATCAGAGCCTAATATTGGATAGTCTGAAGGGCTATACAACAGAACAAACACTGCTGCCAAGTACACAAAAGACAAACAAACATTAGAACAAAATCTAAAGAAACAAACATAAGTTCAGAACTTGATCAAATGCTTTACAAATGATTAAACACAATGTGTGACAGATTTAATAGATCACTACAAACAGCAGAAAGATAGAATTCACAAAGAATAAATCTATGATCAATACTTAAAGCATATCATTAGCTATTCAAAGTTCAAACAATATCATAATAGTGTATTCTTCATTAACAGCCTTGCTTGAGCTTGCACCTATCACAAAAGAATAAAATACATAAACAGAACAGAAACAAAACACTATAGCTTGAATACTTTTGTCATCAAACAGAAGACAAACAATACTGAGCAAATCTAAACAATGCATCATAATGTATACAAATAAAACAAACAAAATTGCAAACTTATGCTTGCTAAAACAACACTATACCAAATGATTAACAAACTATTCAGACGTATGCATAATAATCAAACGAAATACACAAGCATACACACAATCTATTTGAGTATAAACTCAAATAACAAAGAGTACAAATGCTATAAAGAATTAATAACAAAATCGGACAAAAATAATGAATAACATTGAAGTTATTGAACAAAACACATTCACACATTAATACACAATGCTTAAACAAATGATTAAATGATGAAAATGTACGAACAAATTAATTACACACACACAAAAGCTAATTGCTCAAAGCAAACCTTCTCAAATTGAAGGGGAGTAATAGCATATATTCACAAACATAAAATTCACAAAACATAAAACATAACGAATAATAGAAACATACCAAACAATTAAATGATGCAGAAATATTGACTATGTCACTATTTAACCTTGTACATCCCACAAAACATAATTACAAAGTTATTACAACGAATAAGAAGCGAATCTGTTGAATTCAACAATGAAATATCTATGCAAGAGACATTTTCTCTGAAATCTTTAATGGTCACACCATACATAGCACCAATTGAACGTATTACAAACAAATATATTACAGAGCATATACCTAAACACAAAGAAGTACACTACATACAAAGATGTTGAGTGGAAAAGCATCTCTAGTACATAATGAACTATACAGAAATATTGAACACAACTATGCTTTCCTCAAATGGAACGTATAATACATTGAAAATAACAATCATGCATCATGCAAAACTTACAATACTTATTCCCTAACATGCAGGACATAATAGTGAACAAATAATCAATCAAACAAAGTAATATTTGGACAGATAATTAAGAATTAATACAATGTAGCCAAGGAATGGCACATATTCCCAAAGCAATTGATGCTAGACGTACAAAGCACTTGTGTAAGTTAATTAAAAGAAGCAATGAATGTAACAGTAATCAAAACGTTAATCCTTTCAAAGCAAACAAGATAACATCAATCATAATGAACGAAATGAGTGATACACTCAAAATTAACAAAATAAATTCATATCTCATAACGAACGCATGCATATATTCAGCAAATAAAGTGAATATAATGATTAAAACAATATTAAACAGAATTTGACACGAAATAAGTAATAAAACAAACGAATATTACAATATATGATGAAAAATAGAACTGTGAAAGTGTACTACTTCATCTATCTATGAAATAAAAGCAACAAACATGTATTATAACTGTGCAGAGCAATATATTAATCAAATAAACATTACACAATGATAATAAAACATTATCACAACAATAAAACAATACAAACATACAAATAACGTTATAGTTTGTAAAAGTCGAAGGACACATTAAATGATAACAAACACAATACACACATATATTGATAATAAATATATTTACTGTAAAACAGCAAAACAATACAAACATATTATATGTTTAAAACATAAATAATGTGCCTAAACAGACTTACAAACAGTCAGATGATAAAACAATACAAATAACAGAAGAATAAAACCTCAATCAACCTTAATATGAAGCAATCTGACATATCATACATGATATTACAAATTGCAAACAATACAATGCTTCAATATAAAGGCATAGAACTACAATTGAATGCTTAAAAGGTATGAATATGAAACAAAACAAACAAAGATGATACATGATGAATAGAGGACATCATAATAACATCAATAACACATTTTACAAGCATGATTCAACAGTTTCATTACAAAAGTAAAAGTGGAAAAACTACTAGTAACACAATTCAAATGTGCAAGAATACAAATTAATGTGAACGAATTAATAACACACACATTGTTATTAAATATAGTATTAACTATACAAACAAAACGATACAAACGAAGTACAATTCTAATTACACAACGAGTGTAAGAATATAAAACGAACTACATGTATAATAATACGAATACAAACGAAACGAATAATGGAACAACTGCAGAACAGTGCAGTATGAAGAAATAAACATACTATGACACAAAACAAACAATATGACATGAAAAACGAACAAAACAAAGTTATAACATATCATATTAAATTGCAAACAAGAAAACTACTATCATACAAATGATAAAACATTATAGTAACAACTATAACATTAATAATATTAAAACTACAAACGAACGAATGTTAAAGAGATCCTGCAGCTCTCTTAGCAATCATAATTGAATTAACAATCAATTTATTACATCAAACATTATAATAATACATTGGACGAACACAACACTTACAGTGGACTTAATATATGAAGCAAACAAAACATTTACATTGCAGATGTAAATGATATTAGTAAAACAACAAACAAACACTTATCAAACATTATATTAGCCTGATCAACTAGTATAAGTTTGAAGGGGAGTGTTAGCATTTATTCCAGATAAATGTGTCATATGTCTTAGACATGTCTTCCAAGACATACATTCAAGACACACAATATTAGATAGCATATATAATACTTAATATAAGGACAATGAAGCTCATAGGACACATATAACAGTACACAACACATTACCAACTATACAGTCAACTTGTATCAACACCTACACACCATGAGTAGAGCCCACTGAACCCCTACTGGTGTGAACTACTCTAAGGGAATCATTGTGACCTCAAAACACTAACACCTTTATATGACTCATAAGAGAACTTGTGTTACTAATACCTGTGTTAATGCCTGTAGGAAGTAAAACATCCTGATTTAGAGTAGAAGGATGGAAAACCAGAGAAATTCACAGCAAAAGTAACTGTAAGACTAGTAGTAAACAGTGAGCAGAATGAGCTAGAAGATTTTTCACACATGTAGAGAGTCAAAAACAAAGTAAGTATTATGATAGAAATAAACCACCTGTATATAGTGTGTATTTAAATATTGTCACCTAACATGTGCTGAACACTTAAAAACACTATTTGCAAGCTCAAATGTTATAGCAATTTTACAGATGACAAGCATATAGTCAGAATATTTGAACTTGCTGAAAGAGGTAATTTATACAAGTGTGTCAAATTAAAACATAGTAAGTGTTTCTTAGAAGAAGAAACCAAAGATTATATAAGGTGTAGACACTGTGCCTTAGATGTCTATAACCTATTCAAGATGCACTGATTAGGCAGCTCTTTAAAGTGTTAGCACATCTTCATTCAAAATACATATTGTATACTAACATAAAGTGAGTTATATTTACTAGTACAGTTTATCATTTGTACATCTATTATTTATTGTATAGGCCAGATAACCTATTAATTAAGGTTACACTCTAGGAACATTACTTAAGTTCAAGCAAAATAGGGAATGTGGAGAGAGAAATACTGAAATTAGCTGATTTCAAAAGGTAAGTTAGTAGCTACTAGTAAAAAAAAGGGTAAGGATACATTTGTTTCTCAGTACAGTTAGAATTAGTAAATCTGGTGAGAGAAACATTAGAGGCACTCTGAAATGGATAGATCCAGAGCAGTTCAAGGGATTATATAACACAAAAGCAGATATCTAGTCTGCTAGGTAAGAAAGTCTTTACTGTCATTTGAAAAATTCTTAGTAAACAGTATCTGTCAGTACTGTTACATACAGTTTTTTATCCAGGCAAAATGTTTATAACTATATTAAGATGGCTCTACATATCAAAACTGGTAATAACATCTATCAAACCTCTGTGGCAATTACTATGACAGATATGAAGATAAAGAATATGATAGAGAAAGACCCTTACATAAGAAACATATCCAAACAAGGTGAGTTATATATACTTTGGACAGAATGGACATAAACTAAGATACTACTGTTAGCAAAAGACTTCCTTTAGTATTACCTTGAGATCTTTCCAGAAAACAGAATACCTGCACAAGAAGCATTATAGTACAAAGTAGGTTTTGATATAATTAGTTTAGTACTAATTGTTCACTCAAACAAATCTTATTGTTTTAATTATAGTAGCATTGGGAAAAAGTCAGATTTAATATAATGAATTACAGCCTATTTAAAGTAGTATAAACATTTTATATACATTATAATTCATATGTAAGGGTTAGAACACAATTATTATAATAAAATAAGGTATATTAATGTATATAAAGACTCTAAAAGTGTTACAAATGATTACAATTCATCAAATACATTATGATAACCTTACATTATAAGCTAAAGTATTATACTTAGATTATAACTTTGAAGACAGACTAAAATTCACCTTGTAAAAGATTTTATATTGTTTGTATAAGGCATTTAGATACTTGTAAAACTTATATTAGTGTGCTAAAAGCAATATAGACATGTCAGATTACTATCAACTGTATCATAAAGTAAATTAATGCTTTCCTTTTGCATCTAAATGTAATATTGGTTTTGTTTTACAGCTTTGCTACTATCACGAACTTCGATTACATAATCAATGTTGAAGATTGAGAGCATATAATAATGCACTTACAGCTGTTACTCTTTCTCTCCAACCTCTACCATCTCTCTAAGTCTAACCCTCTGTTCTAACACTATGTTTGTTACTTTAGTCCTTTGCTTACAAGTGTCCTCTAGCAGGTACTCTGAGTACAACAACACAGATAATAAACATTACTGTAACTTGTCTCTTCAATCTACTATTATAGTGTCTGTATAGAGTCTCAGATCCTATATTGTACTACTAAGCTAACCACACTGTCCTTCAATGTAAAGTAGTAAGTAGCCAGTACACTTTATAATAGCCTGTACAATAGTTGCTCCTCCCTCTCCTCCTAACCTTTTGTCTCCCTTCCATCCCTTCTACTCCTTGTCCTACTACTTGTATTGCCTCCCCTTCATTGTCCTCCTTTTTTTATGTTTGTCTCCCTTTTTGAATTCACATTCATACATCCACATTGTTGACTAGTGCTAAACAACTTCTCTAATAACTCCACACATTCATGTACTTCTTCCTACTCTATAGTACAAGTAACACTCAACAAGCACATGTAAGCATACTCACAACAATGTTTATGTACAACCACTCCTATAGTACCACCCTCTCCTTAACACTGTATGTGTTCTACTCCTTCATACAATCCTTGTTTAACATTACTCTTGACAGTTTTGCCTTATACACATTTACATTCCTTAGTACTGTCTATGACACTATTTCAAATAAGGTAAGTAGTGGCTATTACTTATCCCTCCTAAGCTGAGTCTGTTTACATCACCCACATCACCCTCTCCCTTCAAGCCAGAACATCCTAGAGATACACCTTTGTAATCACACACAATGCCTAAGTTCTCTACACCTCTAATTGTGAGACATAGTCAGAGTATGTAATGTGTACATACAGACATAGCTTTGCTTGCTACTCAAATCAGCTTGTTCAACACTCTGGATCCCAACCTCAGTACACTACTTACACTTGCTACACACTGTCACAGTGTGTCCACCTTTTCTCTCTTATTTTCACTTGCTAATCACTTTAAACTTGTCTTACAGACACAGTCTCAGCCTCTACAACCTGCTTGACCTTAATTCACACATGTATGCAATTCAACTTACAGGGACTGAGCAACAACCAAAGTGTAGTGATGAAGACTACATTAAACAGCCTGAGAACACATCCTTCCTCTTCTGTTACAGATGCTGTTAGGAAAAGAACAAGGCAAGAGGTAGCTCATCATACACTACAAGTACTGTGAGTGTCTCTTCATCAGTATCTACTACTGATTCTGACAACTACAGCAAATTCGACTTGCTCTCCACTAATAGTTCACTGTATGACTGCCTGTTCAGATATCTGCACACAACATACAGTAGTGTGTACAAAGTGGAGATGGCAGACTTTGGTGATTTTGAGATGGGTGATACACTGTGCTTGTAAGGACAGGTCAACTGTAGATACAGTCATAACTGTTGAGCCTCTCAATGCCCTTACTTTCAGGTGGTCTGTCTGGATCTGGTCAAGGGATAGGCCTGGCAATTAACACCCATAATGTACTTGTTCACTGCTCGAGTCTGGTCCAATCCCAACCTCTACCTACTCATATTTGCATCACAGTAGACACAGACACTCTCACTTGCTCTCTGTACAAATCTTGATACAGGCTGCACTATGTATGTGTTTTGGTTTATTTTCCTTAATTATTGTAGATAATGATGTATTGTACAAATATTTTAATATAATCAATTTTTGTTATTTTAATAATGAATGGATGTAAGGAAAAATTATTATTATTAAGGAATAATAACTATGTATAGTCTGTAAAACATTACAAATATATATTACCCTTTCAAAACTTGGTAATCCTTACAATAGATTTCAAAAAAGGGAGGTCCAATATTATGCATTTTATATGTTTAAAAGGGGTATTACCCTTATGTACTTTTATTACATTCATAAACCTTACAGTACCTTATACAATGTTGTACTACTTTATCAGAAATCAAGGTCTGATAATATGCAAATTACTTTTTTTACTTTTTTTTACTTTTTTCACACCATTATAATGTAATATATAACCTTTTAGACTTTTTCCCGATGGGTTAAAGGGGGCAGATTCGGACACAGAGACAAAAAGAAGCAGCCGTACTAGTAGTTACTCTAGTCATACGTATAGTTGCTGATGTCCGGTCCCGGACCGCTCGGACTTGGTCCGGACACAGGACTGGACTGATGGACCGGTCCTCTACAGTCCGGTCCTCATGGGTCCAGGAGAGGTCCGGTCCTGGGTCCATCATTTTGAGAAATTTCCTGGACCGATGGACTCGTCCGGACCCGGACTGGACTCTGGACCTGAATAACCTGAACTAATGTCTCAAATCTTGTTTCCCATATCTCTAGCTCACTATACTAAAACAGATCATACTCCTTTAAGGATCTTTGAATATTAGCTAGCACTTGCATAGTACATTTTACAAGTTTCTGGCAGTCCAAGCAAAGCAAAACTTTATTCCTGTTCTTTACTGTTCAATGTATGGCTTACTAAACTTGACTCTTCCTATCTGGTTATTGTCTCCCGAAATATTTATTCCCTTTATGTATATTCACTCCTCTCCCGTCCTATGCCAAAGACGCCGCAGTCCCAGCCGCCCTCCCCAGTCAAGCAGCCAGCCAATGCCCCTGCCCCTGACAAATTAGACAAGATGTCCGAAATCACTCTCAGAAAGAAGAACACTGACGCTCAGGCTGCTTTCCGTGCACGCCGTGCCAACTATATTGCCACCCTCGAAGAGACAGGTCCGTCTGCTGCTAAGTACCTAAATATTCATGTTCCGACAACTAAAGTGTCCGTAAATCGCAGTAACCAGCTTAGAGGCAGTTGTAGTCCAGCTTTCAGGACTCGTGTCGCGAGGCTCGCGCCGAATCCTTCAGAATTGCGTCAGGAAA
>NW_006760389.1:3101255-3109430 GCF_000271605.1 Fomitiporia mediterranea MF3/22
GTCTCCCGAAATACTTTATTCCCTTTATGTATATTCCACTCCTCTCCCGTCCTACTGCCAAAGACACCACAGTCCCAGCCGCCCTCCCCAGTCAAGCAGCCAGCCAATGCCCCTGCCCCTGACAAATTAGACAAGATGTCCGAAATCACTCTCAGAAAGAAGAACACTGACGCTCAGGCTGCTTTCCGTGCACGCCGTGCCAACTATATTGCCACCCTCGAAGAGACAGGTCCGTCTGCTGCTAAGTACCTAAATATTCATGTTCCGACAACTAAGTGTCCGTAAATCGCAGTAACCAGCTTAGAGGCAGTTGTAGTCCAGCTTCAGGACTCGTGTCGCGAGGCTCGCGCCGAATCCTCAGAATTGCGTCAGGAAAACCACTACAGTGTCTAGTCTGTAGATTATGTAGTATATACAAAAATATATTACTTTTGTACTTAGATACAAAGAATAATACTCTAACTCATCTCTTAAATTTTTTTTCTCTCAGGTCCGGTTATGGACCGGTCCAGAACCGGACTGGAACTTGGGTCTGGTCCACTACCCGTCCACATAGGTCCGGTCCCCAGTCCGGGACACTCCCGGACCGCAGATTTGGTCCGGTCCTGAGTCCAGGTGAAGTATGCCCGGACCGGACCAGGACCGGACTTCAGCAACTATAGTCATACGCGCTATTAAAACTGTACTAGGTACATGCACAGATACTCATGAACAATGAAAGAGAGGAGCACATTGAGGATTGAATAAGTGATAAAAGATTATGATTGAGGCAATAACGCGACAAGCTTAAGCTCAGATGAATGACTTCAATGAGGATGCAGTTCACACTCAACCGAAAAGGTCAATGAGCTCTGATTAGTTTTATGGATGTTTTCCACAATAATATTATCTTCCAAGCACAATATGCATCAAGGGCTGTATCAGTATCTCGAAGTCATAGCTTGAGCAGGACGACGACAATACGCTAGGTTAAGAGCTGCATCTGTGTGGTACCCATTGAGGCCGTCTTCAGCGATGCGAAGACAACCGTACAAGCCACCACCTACCCACGCTCTCCGCTGCAACGAGCTTAAGAACATCGATACGTGATTTTTCTTCCCTGTGAAATGTACGTCACCGTCCTATGATACAATGAGGTCGATGAGTAAAACTTCAGGGGAGCATTTGATTAACGGAATGCGCTATTTTCTGTACCGTACAGACTGAGGCCCTCGGAACGAGAATGAAAATTATTGAGAAAGGAGAAGATAATAACATATTGAGCTTCAAGTTGACATTGCGTTTTACGTTGATGCTAAGCGAATGGACTAACTTGATTCACATCCAATACCAGCGATGTTCTTCTCAGCCTGCATCTCCGGTTACAATTCTTCACGAACTACCCGACCAGCTGCACGCTCGGGAAATCAAGAAAGCGCCATGCTTGAGTATCATGAGAAACTAGTGAGTCCCTGTAATTTTATCTCCTAGAAGATAGACGCCGCCGAGTAGGTTGTATGTGCCATGTTCGTTGTGAGACCATGACAAGAACTGTGTGTGTGAAGGATCCAGCCCTCGCCACGCACGCCCTCGACACTCGAATTCATTCAGCGTACGGTGTATGCCAAGTGTCGGACCTGTGTCAATCAACCAGTAATTCTGCGCTGCATTGCGTGAGGAAGCCTCACGGACGTGGCTCAGAGCCTTAGACACGAGACGGCGACGACGTTGCGCTAATCGAGGGAACGACCGCCTTAACAATTAGCTCCTCAAATCTCATGACGATATACGCTAGTAAAATAGATATCTAAAGATGGATAGGACGAGAAAAGTTCATGTTGGTGTTGTGAAGTTGGTGGATGAACGACTGCTGGTTTGGAAATGACCTTGCAAATGATCCGATTCCGCACGTGAATTTATCTCCTACGTAAGCACCCTATACGGTATGCTTAGGCGTTTTTGGGCTTGAGCTTGAGCCAGTACCTGAAGACAGAGCAAGAGGTCGAAATGATAATATGGAATGGGAGCGGTCAGGGAAATGTTTGCATGCGTTGAGCATACATATCTTTTTCTCACACCAACATCAAACTCGGACCTTTTTTAACAACACATGCAGAGCCTCAGAGCAACAAGTGGATATCAGCAATAACTTGTACCTTAGCATGTTATGTACAAGACACTGATGCAGACACATTAAAGAGCAAATTCCAACCCGGCCGATTGCAGCAAATATGACATTCATTAAAGTACATGACATTGTTAACTTTTGTTCAAACAACAACCGCCCTTCAAATGCACAAATCCCAACAGACGTTCCATACGTCGGTTTGCCAAGTTAATGATCCATCCACCCTGGCAGTGAATACATAACACGAGACACTATTGTTGCTGATTTGGAGTACGATTTTGAAGATGATCCTGTTGTTGCAGCTGGTTATTCTGACCAAATTGACCGAGCTTGGCCGAAGTCGGCTGTATTGCAAGCTGTTCAAACATAGCCTTCAAAAGATTTTCTCCTTTGAAAGAGGTTCATTTACTATATGTTCACGAAGAAAGATGCAGCTTACTATTAGAGCAGAATAGAGATCCGCACTGGTTTCTGTCAGTAGACCAATTGAGTGGATCACAACAAGACTGTTGCACAGGTTGATTCACATCTTCCCCAAGCGAGCTACCAGTTCCAGGAGTGACTAGGCCAGACTGTAGGCTAGGTTTGTCGAAAGAATTCGACTGATTTCTCTGACCACGTCCACCGCTTCTGTTAGTAGGCCCTGTGTTCTTGGTCTGTTGCTGTTGTGCGTTTTGTCCAAAGAGCCCTGAAACAACGACTCCCGTACCCGTAGCCTGTGCTGGTCCATGGTTCGCAACAGGACGTCCGAAGAGACCGAAAGATGTAGATGGCTTTGATGATGTCCGTTGACCATTCTGACTAAGGACTCCGGGAGTATTCGCACTTGCAGTGATCTTGCCGAAAGGCGCAAAAGTCGACTGCGAAGGTGCTAATTGGAATGTTTTCGATTGAGAAATACCCTTCGTCGGCTTGCGACCTTGTGTATAATCCTGAAGACGAAGCTCCTAAGTAGATCTATTGAGTTAGGCACATATGTGAGATTGAAGAGTGAAACAGCAGACCTCAAACGACGTTCCGTGATAAGAAGGCATTATACTAATGCTTTGATAGTGCAGAGTGCACTTCGGTTCATTCACGTCTTTCTCAGAAAAGACAGAGTAGGGAGGATTGGAAGAGCCAGTAGTCACTGGTGGAACACTGCCATAGCTCGCGGTCGTAGTTTGACCTGGCGCAGGAAATGCGTGCATCAGTGCAAATTCCAGTAGCATGCATAGAAAAGGAGAACGAGATCAGTAGCGCAATAGAAGTAACGTACCTTGATATATATTTCCAAACAGCTGTTGATTTTTCGGAAGGAAGAGACCGCCAAACCTTGCGGCGGACTGATCGGAGGCTGCATTTGTTGAAGGCGAAGGTGCTAACCCAAATGCTTTCGTCTGCCCAACACCGCCTGTCGGTTCGCGCCCCTGCGTATAGTCTTGCCGACGGGCCTCCTACAGTAGACTCATTGAGAAAGGTACGCGTGTGAGAATGGTAAAGGTTAAAATAACAAACCTTAAACGACGTTTCGCAATATGGAGATATTGTGTTACTGCTTTGTTTGGCGCTTGGAGCATTCGCGTCTTTTCCGGAAAAGACAGAAGACAGAGGATTGGCAGAGCCCATAACCACAGGTGAGACACTTTTGTCATGTGCATTTGTTGTTGGATCTATTTGCAAGGAGAGTTAAAGAAAAGCTAGAGAGTGATTAAGGGAACATACCTGTTAGTGTGTTCCTAGCAGCAAACGCACCCGTCTGATCGTCGGATTGGTCAAGTGCAGAGTTTAGACCTGTTGTTTGTCCAGATGCACCTGCACCAACGAAAACAGGTGGAGTGCCTTCAAAGGATCCAGAATTCGACGGCTGCGGCGCAGTAAACGCAGATTTTTCAGAGTTCTCTGCATTACTATGGCCATCTGTTTGTACGCGTACAGAAACAGAGTCCGAAGGCGCAGACATGCCGTGCTTCACTGCCAAATTCTTTCCAAAAGCTGCGACTTGATCAAAGATACAGTGTGCATGCTTGAACGTAACGTCATGTGGCTTAAAGCCTGGATCTACAACAACGCTCAAAACTTCTTCGAATAAGTTGATGGGAAAGCCTTTGTCCAGAACGAGTCTTGCGAGTGCTGCGTCAGAGTATGTCTTCCACTGAAATTTGACAAAAGTTGCATCTGGGGAAGGACTTGTCATGTCGACGCGTCTTATTGCTGATTGAGAGTGGGAAAGGGTCACAAAGGGCGATTGATATATTGTCAATGGTTTGGCTTTATTTATACTAGTTTGGCTCGTATTGTGGTGCTAGAATAAAATGGCGTGAATTGACTTGCTTCGTTAATATTTTGTTGTATTACATATCTCTACATGATAAATCGAACCGAGAAATTAAAGCACTGAGCCTTACAACAGGCCAGTCAGGGGTAGGTTCCTTGAGCTACTTCCCACACTTAATTTGAACGTCCCTCTCGTTGGCATAACCCAGTTCTGATGCTCCACAGACCAGTAGCTCAGATCCTTCCTTGTAACCTCGAACTTGACTTGCATGCTTTCTCCTGGTGCAAGCTCAATTTTTTCGAAACCTCGGAGAACTTTCACTGGGAAGTCGTTATAAGCCCCGGGTTGAGCCGTTCCATCGATGTCGCCGACGTGAATATTACTCAGGAAGGAAACATATAGCTGAACAGCTTCTTTTCCTCGACGTTGGTCAATATTAGTTAGAGTAAACTCGACCTCGGCGTGTATATCCCAAAGACTCGGATTACCACCTTCGCCTGTTGGCGTCGTGAGGTTAGTGGATGAACGACTGCTGGTTTGGAAACGACCTTGCAAACGATCGGATTCTGCACGTGAATTTCCTACGTAAGCACCTTACTCGGTAATGCTGAGTAACTTAGTAAGTGAGTTGAGCTTGGACTAGTACCTGAAGAAAAAAACCTCGATGGGTCTCTAGCGGCGGAATGGTGTGATCAGGGAAATAGTTGAGCCACATGTCTTTTTCTCACACCAACGTCAAACTCGGACCTTTTTTAACAACAACACATACAGAGCCTCAGAGCAACAAGTAGATATCAGCGATAGTTTATATATTAGCATGTTATGTACAAGACACTGATGCAGATTAATTGAAGAGTAAATGGAAACCCAGTCGGTTGCAGCAAATATGACATTCATTAAAAGTACATGACAGTGTTTACTTTGTTCAAACAACAATCACCCTCCAAATGCGCAAGTCCCAACAGACGTTCCATAGTCGATTCGAATAGTTAATGATCGATCCCGCCTGAAAACGAATACATAACACGAGACACTACTGTTGCTGATTTGGGGTGCGATTTTGAAGTTGATCTTGTTGTTGCGGCTGGTCATTCTGACCAAATTGGCCTAGACTGGCCGAAGTCGGCGGCTGTGTCATAAGCCGTCTTAATTGTATCTCAAGCTGTTCAGATATAGCCTTCTTAAGATTCTCTCCTTTGAACGAGGTTCATTTACTATGTGTTCACAAAGAAAGATGTAGCTTACTATTTGAGAATAGAGGTACACGTCCATCGCTTCTACCAGGAAGATCTGTGTTCTTGGTCTGCTGCTGTGGTGCGCCTTGTTCAACGGACACTGAAACAACGTCTCCCGTACCCGTACCCGTACCCGTACCCTGTACTAGTCCATGATTCGGAAGAGGATGTCCGAGGGGACCGAAAGTTGTAGATGACTGTGTTGAAGTCCGCTGACCATTCCAACCAAAGGCTCTGGAGGTTTTCGCATTCGCAGTAATCTTACCGAAAGGCGCAAATGTCGACTGCGAAGGTGCTAATTGGGATGTTTTCGATTGAGAAATATCACTCGTCGGCTTGCGTCCTTGCGTATAATCTTGAAAACGAAGCTCCTAAGTAGATCTATCGAGTCAGGCACATATGTGAGATTGAAGAGCGAAATGCCAGACCTCACGCGACGTTCCGCGATAAGAAGGCATTGTACCAGTAGTCGCTGGTGGAACACTGCCACAGCCGGCGGTCGTAGTTTGACCTGGCGTAGGGAAAGCGGACATCAGTGCAAATCCAGTAGCATGCATAGAAAAGGAGGACGAGATCAGTAGCGCAATAGAAGTAATGTACCTTCATATATATTTCCGAATGACTGTTGATTTTTGGGAGGGAAGAGGCCGCCAAACCTTGCGACGGTCTGATCGCAGGCTGCATTGGATGAAGGCGAAGGTGCTAACCCAAATGCTTTCGTCTGCCCAACACCGCCTGTCGGCTCGCGTCCCTGCGCATAATCTTGACGACGGACCCCCTAAAGGAGAGTAATTGAGAAAGGCAAGCGTGTGAGAATGGTTAAGGTTAAAATAACATACCTCAAATGACGTTTCGCAATAAGGAGATATTGTGTTATTGCATTGTTTGGTACTTGGAGCATTCGCGTCTTTTTCGGAAAAGACAGAAGACAGAGAATCGGCAAAGCCCATAACCACAGGTGAGATACTTCTGTCATGTGCATTTGTTGTAGGATCTATTTGCAAGGAGAGTTAAAGAAAAGCTAGAGAGTGATTAAGGGAGCATACCTGTTAGTGTGTTCCTAGCAGCAAACGCACCCGTCTGATCGTCGGATTGGTCAAGTGCAGAGTCATGACTTGTTGTTTGTCCAGATGCATCTGCACTAACGAAAACAGGTGAAGCACCTTCAAGGGATCCAGAATTCGACGGCTGCGGCACAGTAAGTGCAGCTTTTGCAGAGTTCTCTACAGTACTATGGCCATCTGTCTGTGCACGTACAGAATCAGAGTCCGAAGGCGCAGACACATCGTGCTCCACTGCCAAATTCCTTCCAAAAGCTGCGACTTGATCAAAGATACAGTGTGCATGCTTGAACGTAACGTCATGTGGCTTAAAGCCTGGATCTAGAACAACGCTCAAAACCTCTTCGAATAAACTGATGGGAAAGCATTTGTCCAGAACAAGTCTTGCGAGTGCCGCATCAGAGTATGTCTTCCACTGAAATCTGACAAAATATGGATCTGGGGAAGGGCTTGACATGTCGAGGCGTCTTCTTGCCGATTGAGAGTGGGGAATGAGTCAAGTTCTGGCCATAAAGTGGGGGTCGGCAATCCTACAGCGTTTCCGGAAAATGATGACAGCGGTCCGAATTGCATCACTTTTTTTACCTCCTGCCTCATATGGTGCGCCTACCTTATATAGTATCAGTTCACATGATCTACCTGTATTAGCAAGCAGTACTCGTCTTTACTGTATACTTTGTGAAGACCAGTGAAAGGCTCAAATATAAGAGCTATGTGGTTGTATGGAATTAAATAATACACTGGGAGTGTTTAGACAGACTTTGACTGTTAGAATGGGGAGTTTGGAATGGCACTTATGTTAAGACAAGACTACACGAGAGTATGTCTCAGATGATATAAACTACATTACAAGCAATGACGAGCAATGATGGAATACATTCCATCATACATCCTACATCTGAGACATACCTACATAGTATATATAGCATTGGGAAAAAGTCTAAAAGGTTATATTACATTATAATAGTGTGAAAAAAGTAAAAAAGTAATTTACATATTATTGGACCTCAATTTCTGATAAAGTAGTATAACTTTGTATAAGGTACTGTAAGGTTTATTAATGTAATAAAAGTACATAAGGGTAATACCCCTTTTAAACATATAAAATGCATAATATTGGACCTCCCTTTTTTGAAATGTATTGTAAGGATTACCAAGTTTTGAAAGGGTAATACATGTTTGTAATGTTTTACAGAGACTATACATAGTTATTATTTCTTAATAATAATAATTTCCTCTTACATCCATTCATTATTAAAATAACAAAAATCAATTATATTAAAATATTTGTACAATACATTATTATCTACAATAATTAAGGAAAATAATCTGAAACACATACATAGTACAGCCTGTGTCAAGATTTGTGTAGAGAGTGAGTGAGAGTGTTCATGTCTGCTACAATGCAAATACAAGTAGGTAGACATTGGGATTGGACCAGACTCAAGCAGTGAACAAGTGTATTACAGGTGTTGATTGCTAGGCCTATCTCTTGACCAGATCCAGACAGACCAC
>NW_006760389.1:3109450-3113373 GCF_000271605.1 Fomitiporia mediterranea MF3/22
AAAAGTCTAAAAGGTTATATTACATTATAATGGTGTGAAAAAGTAAAAAGTAAAAAAGTAATTTACATATTATCAGACCTTGATTTCTGATAAAGTAGTATAACTTTGTATAAGGTACTGTAAGGTTTATTAATGTAATAAAAGTACATAAGGGTAATACCCCTTTTAAACATATAAAATGCATAATATTGGACCTCCCTTTTTTGAAATGTATTGTAAGGATTACCAAGTTTTGAAAGGGTAATACATGTTTGTAATGTTTTACAGAGACTATACATAGTTATTATTTCTTAATAATAATAATTTCCTCTTACATCCATTCATTATTAAAATAACAAAAATCAATTATATTAAAATATTTGTACAATACATTATTATCTACAATAATTAAGGAAAATAATCTGAAACACATACATAGTACAGCCTGTGTCAAGATTTGTGTAGAGAGTGAGTGAGAGTGTTCATGTCTGCTACAATGCAAATACAAGTAGGTAGACATTGGGATTGGACCAGACTCAAGCAGTGAACAAGTGTATTACAGGTGTTGATTGCTAGGCCTATCTCTTGACCAGATCCAGACAGACCACCAGAAAGTAAGAGTATTAAGAGGCTCAACAGTTATGACTGTGTCTGTGGTTGAACCCATTCTTACAAGCACTCTGTATCACCCATCTCAAAATCACTAAAGTCTGCCATCTCTACTTTGTACACACTACTACACCTTGTGTACAGATATTTGAACAGATAGTCATACAGTAAACTATTAGTAGAGAGTGAGTCAAATTTGCTGTAGTTGTCAGAATTGGTAGTAGATACTAATGAAGAGACACTCACAGTACTTGTAGTGTATGATGAGCTGCTTCTGCCTTGTTCTTTTCCTAACAGTATCTGTAACAGAAGAGGAAGAATGTGTTCTTAGACTGTTTAATGTAGTCTTTAACACTACACTTTGGTCATTACTCAGTTCCTGCAAGTTGAATAGTGTGTGTGTGTGAATTGAGGTTGAGCAGGTTGTAGAGGCTAAGGCTGTGCCTGTAAGACAAGTTTAGAGTGATTAGCAAGTGATAATAAGAGAGAGAAGGTGAACATACTATAATAGTGTATAGTAAGTATAAGTAGTACACTAAGGTTAGGATCCAGAGTGTTAAACAAGCTGATTTGAGTAGTAAGTTAAGCTGTGCCTGTACATACACATTATATACACCTTCAATTGTAAGACATAGTCAGAGTAGAGAACTTAGTTGTTGTGTGTAATTGCAAAAGTGTATCTCTAGAATGTTCTGACTTAAAGGGAGAGGGTGAAGTGGGTAATGTAAACAGACTTGGCTTAGGAGGGGTAAGTAATGGCTACTACTTACCTTATTTGAAATAGTGTTATAGACAGTACTGAGGAATGTAAATGTGCTTAGAGCAAACCTGTCAAGAGTAATGTCAAACATGGAATGTATAAAGGAGTAGAACACATACAGTGTTAGAGAGAGGGTGGTACAATAGGAGTGGTTGTATATAAACATTGTTACAAGTATGCTTGTGTGTACTTGTCAATTCTTACTTACACTATAGAGTAGGAAGAAGTACATGAATACATAGAGTTATTAGAGAAGTTGTTTAGCATTAGTCAACAATACAGATGTGCAAATGTGAATTTAAAAAGGGAGACAAACATAAAAAAAGGAGGACAATAAAGGGGAGGCAATGTAAGTGTTACAGTTCTCCACTCTCATACCTTCAGTTCCAAGGGTTCTGCACCCTTCTGTACTAGAACTCAGGACTTCTGTCCCTCAGGGGCACTGTCTATAGACTATATGTGTACTGACTCTTGCTACTACCCTTCCTTACTTTATTATTCCATTCCTTTGACCACTCCTTCATTCTTTGTTCATTCTATAGTCTCTTACCCTTTGTCCATCCCTTCATTCTTTGTACCTTTATCTTTGACATTCCTTTCTTTCATTCTTTGTGGCTTATCATTCTTAAGTGGCTCATACTCCCTGAGTACTCTTGTGTAGTTTAGTATATATAGGTGTATGAGATCAGACTAGTCTTGTAGTCTTGATCTTGTCTACTCTAGGTAGTCCTGTACTCTTAGGCTCACTCTATATACTCTACTCTTGTCTTACTCTCTCTCTCTGCCTGTTCTGCAAGTTCTGACTATGTTCTAGTACTCATATTCTGTATTTCTGTTGTGTAAGATAGTTGTAGCCTAGGTCCCCTTACTAAGCCTTTAGGTCCCCTCTATACTGTTACTGACATCAGATTAAGACTACCCATTACTACCCTACAACTCTCTTACATTTTGAGCATCAGTACTCACTGTTGTGTCAATCTCTTTTTTTTGTCCTAACCCTTCTACATTTTTAAATTTTAAACTCCCTAAACCCCTTTTAAACTTTTGCTACCCTTCTTCCATTTATTACCCCTTTTAGTTTAGTACTGATTCCTTTATAGTGTAAACATGAACCCTCCTACACTGACTGTCACCCCTGCTGTCCTACTGGATCAGTAGTTACAAGCAGAACTAGCTTAATATGTACAGACCTCTATCTAAGAGGCCTTTACTAACTATGTGCCCCCAGCCTCTTCAGAACCTGTTCTGATTGTTCTGGAAGTTACAACCTGTTCTAGAAAGAAAGTGCATGTAGCCCACCCTTCAGACTTTAATAGGTAGCACTTTAAGGACTTCTAGTACTAAGTTGAACTATACATGGCTACTACTTCAACTGATCTATTCTCAGATCTTAATCATATCCTATTTGTCCTCTCCTTCATGAAGGAAGGCAACACAGCCACCTGGGCCCAGAACTGAATCAAAGGCTATTAGATTAGAAGCCTGATCCAACTTCAGAACAATAAGTTGTACTCAGAATTCATAGGGCAGCTTTATACTTCCTTTATTAATCTGAATAAGAAGTATAATATACAGAACAAGCTTGCATCTCTGTGACAGGGTAAACATTCTGCTAATACCTTCTTTCAGGAGTTTAATATCCTAGCCTGGAAGGCAGGATTCATGCTCAGGTTCAATAATGTCCTTATCAGAATGCTTGAAAAAGCTCTTCACCCAGAACTGGTTAATAAGATCCTTAGGATAATACTAGAACTGGTCACTTACACTGAGTAGAAGACACACACTATCTCCTTTGACTAAACTGTAGCTTGGATACATTAAGTCTGTACAGAATGCCTGTACATGTGTTTAGCTCTGACAGTTCTGAGCCCTTAAATTGATCTGCCTATAATTTGTAATCAATCCATTCTGATAGACATTAGAGAAGCCTGAAAGTAAGGAGCATACTTTGTCTACAGAAAGTCAGGGCACCAAATTAAGGACTGTCTGTAGAAACAATAGTACATCTGTCAGGTCATTAGAGTGATAATGAGTAACAAGCAGGATTTGTAGTAAGAAACCTTTTCTACAAATCTGGAAGTCACCTTAGAACTCCTAGACCCTAACTACACACTCTAGGATTTTGTAGAGGCCTAACAGTGAATGTAGTACTAAAGGGCTATGACTCAGATTTTTTAATAGTCACTTTTGATTTAATGGACACTGTAGGATTAGAAGTAAATAAAGTAAGAAAAGTAGAAAAAGTAGAAAAAGTAAATCAACAAAATTATTTGTTAGAAAGAAAAAAGTTGGAAACAAAAGTAGATAGTTCTCCTATTTCTTCTGATTCTTTTGATTCTTCTCTTCACACTTTATCTGAGTCTAAATCCACACAATCCAACCTGCTACTTCTGTGTTTCAAGATCTTAGAACATTTGGAACACTACTCAGCCCTGTTTACTACTCAGTAGTTTGTCTGTAGTATTAAGTAGGGATGGTCTCAGCTGAGTTCACAGCTGAGGACATAGGTCTGTCCTTGTTGAAGAGAGAGGTTAATAAGGAAATGTTAGTGTATATACTTACTCTCTCAGACAAC
>NW_006760389.1:3113926-3120766 GCF_000271605.1 Fomitiporia mediterranea MF3/22
TTAGTGAAGAGGAATTTGACCAGCTTCCTGAACACTGTCTCTAGAACTATACAATTGAATTGACTAAGGGTTTCTAACCTAAGGATTGTAAAGTCTACCTACTCAACAGAGACAAGCAGGAGGTGCTCAACAAGTTCCTTCAGGAAAATCTTCAGAACAGCTAGATCCAACCCTTAAAGTCCTCTATAGCCTCCCCTTTCTTCTTTGTCAAAAAGAAAGATAGGAAGCTCTACCCAGTCTAGGATTATTGTTGTCTTAATAAGAGTACTGTTAAAAACAAGTACCTGCTCCCCCTGATTCAGGAGCTCATTAATAAGACACATACATTCAGGGTTTTCACTAAGTTGGATGTTTGATAAGGGTACAATAATATTTGGATCTGAGACAGAGATGAGTAGAAGACTGTGTTCTGAACTAATCACAGATTGTACAAACTGACTGTAATGTTCTTCAGACTAACTAACTTGCCTACAATGTTCTAGTCATTCATGAATCACATCCTTACAGATCTGATTGACTCAGAGTATGTTAGTGTGTATCTGAACAACATTCTAATCTTCACCCAGACAGTCAAGCACTATTACTAACTAATCTGAGTAGTTTTACAATAACTCTAAGATAATAAACTGTTCCTCTAAGAAGCAAAGTACTCTTTTGTACAGGAGTCAGTGGATTATCTAAGCTTTGTGATTGGTGGAGAAGAGGTCTGTATGGATCCAGTAAAGGTAACTACAGTTTGGAACTGGTTACAACCTTAGAACCTGAAACAGGTCCAAGCATTCCTTAGGTTTGTAAACTACTACTAATACTTTATTCAAGGCTTCAGTACTATTGTCTAGCCCCTTCACAATCTCACTAGCAAAGATGTTCCTTAGTAATAGAATGATTAGTAGTAGTCTGTGTTTGAGTCCCTCAAGTAGGCTATTACTAGCAAGCCTGTATTAGCAGTTCTGACAGTTGTAGACAAGTTCCAAGTTGAAGCCAACTCTTCTGACTTTACAAATAGAGTAGTACTGTCCTAGTTCATTGATAGAAAGTAGTGTTTAATAGTGTTCTGATTGGAATCCCTCTCTGTAACAGAACAGAACTACTCTATCTATAATAAGGAACTCCTTACAATTGTCTGTTCCCTAGAGGAGTAGTATTAATATCCCCTTAGTACTGTACAGAAGTTTGAGATTTAGAGTGATCACCTTAATCTCTAGTACTTCTGAGCACCTCAGAAGCTCAACCACTACTAAGCCTGCTAGATGTTAGAACTGTAGAACTTCAACTTTGTACTGACCCATAAACCCAGAACACAAATGATGAAAGCTGATTTACTCTTAAGACAAGTAGGTTATGAAAGGAGGGAGAATGATAACAAAAATCTTGTTCTCCTAGACAATTCCTGTTTTGTGTCTGAGACAATCTGAGAGATCTGACTTGAATCTGAGAATGTTGACTTTGTCACCTACATACAGTAAGCTCTGAAACACACATACAACCAGGTTGTAGTAAAGCAGCTAGAGAAGTAGGCTAGGGATTAGGAGGAGGATAAGGATGGACAGGTTTACTAGAAAGGCCAACTGTACATTCTGAAGGATTGGAAGCTGTAGGAGAACATTGTCTGAGCTCATTACAACAATCCAACTGTAGGACATTCAGGCTAACACAAAATGTAGGAACTCATTACTCAGAACTACTAGTGGTCCAGAATGTAGAGGGAAATCCTAAAGTATGTGACTGGTTGTAATATGTGCTAACAGACTAAAGCCTACCAGACAAGGGTTTAGGCTCCTTTACATCTGTATCAGATTCTGGATCACTCTTAGGAAGAAGTCTCAGTAGACCTGATTAGTAAGCTACCTGAGTCTTAGGGTTACAACACTATCTGTATAATCATCAACTAATTCTCTAAGTAAGTCTACACAGTTCTGACCTAAACAGAACTCACTTCTAAAAGTATAGTGTGTATTTATCAGGATCATGTCTTCTAGTTGTATAGACTCTCTCAGAAGCTCATTCATGATTGTAGACTGTAATTCAAGTCAAAATTCATACAGGACTTGTATACACTTCTCAGAATTTAAGGGAACCCTTCTACTACTTATTACTCACAGACTGACAGTCAAACTAAGTAAGTCAATCAGGAGATTGAGCTCTACCTCTAAATGTTCATCAATTATTAACAATCAGATTGGTCTGAATAGTTAGCTCTGACAGAATTTGTGTATAATAACTAGTAACACTCTACAATAGGACAGTCCTTATTCTTCCTCAATCATGAGAGACATTTGTACTAGGGGACAGTTCTGAACTAGAACAGTAGTTCTGAATCTGTAACAGACTTTGTAGAACAGATACACAGAACTAGAGAGGATGTACAAGCTCTTTTGGAAAAGACAGTATAAGTCATAAAGCAGAACTATGATTAGAAGAGGTCTGTGGCCAAGGATTACTAGCCTGGTAACAAAGTTATACTAGAAGCTACTAACCTGACTATAGATTGCCTAATAAAGAAGTTGGACAACAAGCACTTTGGACCCTTTGTTATTAAAAAGAAGGTCAGTGTCTCTGCCTACAAACTCCAACTTCTAGTAACATAGAAGTACATACACCTAGTGTTTAACAAGGTTCTACTGTCTTAGTACTATAATCTGGGTTTTCCTTCACAACAAAGACTCTCACCACCTCTACCAGAACTCATTAGTTCTGAACCAGAATACAAAGTAGAGTATGTAGTAGATACTAAGCTAGTGTGTAGAAAACTCAAGTTCCTTATCTACTAGAAGGGATACTCAGTTGAAGAACACACTTGGGAACCTGCTAAGAATCTCACCCATACTACTAAGGTAATCTGAGACTTCTATTGACTTCATCTGGGTGCTCTGTGTCAACTCTGCCTTACAGATTTCCAAACCCTACTGTTCTAACCTATACCTGAGCTACTAACCAAGTCTAATGTTTACTAATTAGGACAATTGGTTTTAGAGGGAGGGTAATGTTACAGTTCTCTACTCTTGTACCTTCAGTTCTGAGGGTTCCACACCCTTCTGTACCAGAACTCAGGACTTCTGTCCCTTAGGGGTGCTGTCTATAGACTATATGTGTACTGACTCTTACTACTACCCTTCCTTACTTCATTATTCTATTCCTTTGACCACCCCTTCATTCTTTGTTCATTCTATAGTCTCTTACCCTTTGTCTATCCCTTTATTCTTTGTACCTTTATCTTTGACATTCCTTTCTTTCATTCTTTATAGCTTATCATTCTTAAGTGGCTCATACTCTCTGAGTACTCTTGTGTAGTTTAGTATATATAGGTGTATGAGATCAGACTGGTCCTGTAGTCTTGATCTTGTCTACTCTAGGTAGTCCTGTACTCTTAGGCTCACTCTATATACTCTACTCTTGTCTCACTCTCTCTCTCTGCCTGTTCTGCAAGTTCTGACTATGTTCTAGTACTTACATTCTGTATTTCTGTTGTGTAGGATAGTTGTAGCCTGGGTCCCCTTACTGAGCCTTCAGGTCCCCTCTACACTGTTGCTGACAGTAAGTAGTAGGACAAGGAGTAGAAGGAATGGAAGGGAGACAAAAAGTTGGGAGGAGAGGAATGAGCAACTATTGTATAGTAGACTAGATACTTACTACTTTACATTAAAGGACAATATAGTTAGCTTAGTAGTACAACATACAATCTGAGACTCTGTACAGGTACTATAACAGTAGATTAGAGAGACAAGTTGTAGCAATGTTTATTGTCTGTGTTGTTACACTCAGAGTACCTGCTAGAGAACACTTGCAAGTAGAGGACTAGGCTAGAGAGAACAAAAGTAACAACATAGTGTCAGGGTAGAGAGTTAGACTTAGAGAGATGGTAGAGGTTTGAGAGAAACAGTGACAGCTGTAAGTGTATCATTATATGCTCTTGATCTTCAGTGTTGATTATGTAATCAATGTTTGTGATAGTAGTAAAGCTGTATATTAGATTGTGCTCTGGATTAGGAAATCCCCAATTGCCTTATGTAGAATTACTACACTTAGAATGTCTCAGATTATCAGACTTTACTATGTAGTATATAAGGTAGATACTTGCTTAATGTCTCAATAAGAGAGAGTACTTAGGGCACTCCTACTATACTTATTAAAAGGTTATGAGCCTTAATGCCTATTGAATGCCTCTACACACTTGCTCTTACAGAACACCTTTGCCTCCTACCAGACCACCAAGCCCAAGACCTCCCTCTCCCCCCAAACTCATTACAATGTTGTCTACAATGTATACCTTTGTTAATGCTACAATGAAGGACTCTGACATTACAAAGTTCTTTGAGGGAACAGAAAAGTTGGCTAGTGTGAAGGGATACAAGATATGGTGCTTATACATACACAGTACACTCACTGCCATAATGCTCTTAGATCATCTAGAGTACAATCCCCCTTCCTCCAATAATGCTAGCATACATACAGGCAATGTTTTGTATCATTGTATAACAAAAACAATAACTGATACAATTTATACAAACTTCACAACACATACAAGTGTTAGAAGTCTCATGAAGGTGCTTTCTGAATGATACAATGTTCAAACAACAATGACACATACTGTAGACATATCTATGTTGTTTACAGTAAAAGGGTATGTATTACAGTTTGATAAGACGTTAGACAACATTGAACAAATCTACAGACAGTTGTCTGCACATAATAAAGCCCCCAATAATGATACATACATCTCAGCAATTAATCTTGCTACTCCTCATGAGTATAGATGGGTAGCAACAATGCTAGACAGGCAGATTACCCATTATAATCAACTACCAACAGTTACAGCAGCTCAGAAAGATGTTCTGACACTAGCTAAGTTGATACACAAATTACAAAACACATATACTAAGTATCATTCTCAGTACTCTCAAACAAAACAAGATACTGAACAAGACAGCCTACAAACAAAAGGCAAAAGTGTAGCTAAAGGCAAAACAAAGCCTTACAATAAAGTTAAATGCTACAACTGTAATAAGTACAGGCATATGTCAAAAGACTGCCAAAATCCTCTAACAAGCAAAACAACAGAAGCTCAAAAGAAAAAGCATAGGCAAACAGCTACTGCTTCTACTACTACTACTATACTGTCTCAACCTGCACTTAATGCAGCAGTATTCATTGGAGACAATAATGAAACAGTATTCATTAAAGATGTTAATGAAACACTGATGCTAGAGTCTACAATTGCAGAAGCCTCAGTATCAAGTTCCAGCAGCTTACCTGTTCAATCCACTCTATCCACTGAATCTGATGTATTTTCAGCATTTGAAGTACAAGAGGAAGGTGTCATGCAAGTAGACAACTTCATGAACTCATTTGACAATACAAAAGAAGTCATTGAGGAGTTCAATTACAATCCAAACATATGTATTAATACAATACATTACAATAATACTGAACTAATACATTGTATTAATATATTGGACTCTGGTGCAAATGTACACACTACTCCATACTTGTTCTGTCTTACAAACGTTTGGAACTCGACCCTAATAAATGTTACAATTACAAATAAATTGTTGTTCACACTTAGCAAAAGTGGAGTGATGACATTTAATGTAAAACTACAAAACAAAGCTGATGAGCATACAAAGGTGAATACGATTTCACTACAAAACGTATACTATCATCCTAATCTGAACTTCACACTTGTTAGTGAAGTGCTATTATGTAAAGCAGAATATGTTTTAACAAAAACAAACAATGAATGTATTATTTATTCTCCTGCTCATACAAAGATTGGTAAAATACATGTATGAAATAACTTGTATATGATAGTTTCTCATCATAATAAACAATCCATTAATACAATCACTATTGTTGATTTACATCAATGAATGGGTCATGTTAATTTTGATTACTTGCACAAACTCATACAAGAGTATCCTGAGATTATAAGTCAAAGGATAACAGACAATAAAAATGCACAGTGTACAGATTGTATTAAAGCAAACATACAATGTAATGAAATACCAAAAATATGAACAACACCTCTTACACAATCCTATAGAGACCATCTCCATATTGATATATGAGGACCTGCCCCAGTACAAGCTTACAGCAAGTACAAATATCTTTTTACCATTGTAGATAATGCTACATGATGGGTAACTATGCTACCTATACAGCATAAAAGCAATGCTTTCACTGAATATGTAAAGCATACAACAAAACTCTTTACACAGTACAGTATAAGAGTTAAAACTCTCCAAAGTAATAATGATACAGTGTTCCTAAGTAAAGACTTCACTATGTACATTGAAAGTCAAGGAACAATATGTAGATTAACAGTACACAATACACTATAGTAGAACAGAGTTACAGAATGTATGTATAAGACTATCTTTAACAGTGTATGTATGTGTCTGTTATCAGCAAAATTACCTATGAAATTCTGGGTATATACAGTACAATATCAAACATTTATTCATAACAGAACACTGAGAGTTGCTATTAATTTTGCAACACTATATTACAAACAGTATAACAAACATTATCAAATAGATAATATACAAGAATTCAGTACATATTGTATTATACAGAACGAACGAACGCATAAACTATAACCTAGAGGCCAACACACACAATGGCTAGGTTATGATAACAACAGTAAAGGTCACTTAGTGTGCCATGATAATAAAATTACTGTTGAGCACAACATACAATTCATAAACAAACTAATGTCTAGGATTGAAGGGGAGAATAATCATAACAATGATACATCAAACAATAATGAAACTCTTCCTAATAACAATAATAAAGATAAAGAACCTGTCATACAACACTCTACACAAGAGCAAAGACTGGTTA
>NW_006760389.1:3120786-3121888 GCF_000271605.1 Fomitiporia mediterranea MF3/22
AAGTCTATAACAATCTATTAACATATACAATGCTATAACACGTATAGACAAAGAACAATGGATCAAAGCTATGAAAGGATGAAATACAGTCACTTCAACAACAAAACACATGGATATATGCTATCCCCTCTACAAATACAAATGTAATTGGAACGAAATTTGTTTATAAAATCAAAAGACTGGCTAATGGCCAAATAGACAAATATAAAGTACAATTTGTAGTGTAAGGATATGCTCAAAAGAATGGAATAGACTTCTATTCTGACAACTTATTTGCTCCAGTAACAAAACTATCAACAGTACAATTATTGTTATCTTGGGCAGCATCTAAGAACTATGAAATACATCAGATAGATGTAAAATCTGCATATCTTTACAGAGAATTAAATGAGGACAAACTCATCTATGTAAAACTGCTACCAGGCAGGCTACTTACAGATATTAAACCTGGACAGGCATTACACTTAAATAAAGCATTATACAGATTGAAACAAGCAGGTAGACAATGGTACAAGAAGATTACCAAACTACTGCTTAAGATCAGATTAGAACAAGCTAATTACAATCACACTGTATTTTACAAGAAACAAAATAATAAAACAATTCTTGTAACATTTATGTACATTGACAATATTACAATTATTGGCAAAACTATCACTATAATAACAGCATTTAAACATGCATTAAGACAACACGTTACATTTACTGACAGTAACAAAATACATTGGTTACTTGGTATTGAAATAAGCTGAGATAGACCACAACAAACAATTAGCTTATGGCAAAAGCATTATATTGAAAGTATAATCAAGCATTACCACTTTGAAAACAAAAAGGCACTATGAACACCTATTACTCCTAGAATAGATCTATCTAACAATACAAACAATATGTACAATACAAACAAAAGTAATAATGAAACAATGCCATACATGAATATGGTAGGATTGTTAAGATATGTTGCAGACTGCACACAGCCAGACATATCCTATATTACTGGGCAATTAGTGTGCTACTTACAAAAGCCCCAAACGCATCACTACAAAGTAGTGAAACATTGCTTTGTGTATTTAAAATATACAACAAATTGTTGGCTTCAACT
>NW_006760389.1:3121908-3132847 GCF_000271605.1 Fomitiporia mediterranea MF3/22
TATAATAACAGCATTTAAACATGCATTAAGACAACACGTTACATTTACTGACAGTAACAAAATACATTGGTTACTTGGTATTGAAATAAGCTGAGATAGACCACAACAAACAATTAGCTTATGGCAAAAGCATTATATTGAAAGTATAATCAAGCATTACCACTTTGAAAACAAAAAGGCACTATGAACACCTATTACTCCTAGAATAGATCTATCTAACAATACAAACAATATGTACAATACAAACAAAAGTAATAATGAAACAATGCCATACATGAATATGGTAGGATTGTTAAGATATGTTGCAGACTGCACACAGCCAGACATATCCTATATTACTGGGCAATTAGTGTGCTACTTACAAAAGCCCCAAACGCATCACTACAAAGTAGTGAAACATTGCTTTGTGTATTTAAAATATACAACAAATTGTTGGCTTCAACTTGGAAGCATGAATGCCTTAAAACTACAAGGCTATTGTGATGCAGATGGATGAATGACAGAAGGACATAAAGTAATAAACAGCTACGTCTTTCAATTAGCTAAATCAACCATATCCTGGTTGAGCAAACAGCAAAACCTGGTACCACTATCTGTTTACAAAGCAGAGTTGCAAGTGCTGGTGTATGCTACTCAAGAAGCCATTTGGCTCAAACAATTCACCAAAGAAGTACTGCAGACTGAATCAGCACCCATTATGATTTATTACAATAATCAAGGTGTAATAAAGACTGTAAAGTCTGACAAAATAATGTACAATGCTTGCACTAAACATCTTGATTTACAAAAAGACTTTGTGCAATGTTACATTCAAAACGAATACATCAATGTATACTATGTTCAATCACAGAACCAATTAGCAGACATCCTTACAAAGGCTCTCCACATCCTACAGATCAAGCATCTAAACAAACTATTAGGCATACAGTCTTAGTTCCTAATTAATGCTTGAAGGGGAGTATTAGATTGTGCTCTGGATTAGGAAATCCCCAATTGCCTTATGTAGAATTACTACACTTGGAATGTCTCGGATTATCAGACTTCACTATGTAGTATATAAGGTAGATACTTGCTTGATGTCTCAATAAGAGAGAGTACTTGGGGCACTCCTGCTACACTTATTAAAACTGTAAAACAAAACCAATATTATATTTAGATGTGAAAGGAAAGAACTATTTTACTTTATGATACAGTTGATAGTAATCTGACATATCTATATTGCTTTTAACACATTAATATAGTTTTTACAAGTATCTGAATGCCTTATACAAATAATATAAAGTCTTTTACAAGGTGAATTTTAGTCTGTCTTCAAAGTTATAATCTAAGTATAATACTTTAGCTTATAATGTAAGGTTATTATAATGTATTCAATGAATTGTAATGATTTATAACACTCTTAGAGTCTTTATATACATTAATATACTTTATTTTATCCTTATAGTTGTGTTCTAACCCTTACATATGAATTACAATGTATATAAAATGCTAATATTTCTTTAAATGGACTGTAATTCATTATATTTAAATGGACTTTTTCCTGATAAGACTAACTAATCAACAGACAATGAAGCAAGTTGCCAGAGAGTAAGCTGAGTCCACTATCCCCCCTCTTTGTGTGATCCCTCTAAGCCTCTCTCATAACCCCTTCTAGGTTATGAGCCTTGCACTCCCTGCCTATACTTTATCTACACTCTACTATGTTTATACTCTATACAGTTCTATACATCACATGTATGCACACAGTATACTATAATGCAGAACTTGACACACCTGGATGAGTATCCTAAACATGAATTGATATGCTACAGACACACAATCTACTGTACTACACACAACCCAGACATTATATGATCATTGTCTTAGTGACTATGATTATTGGCCTAGTAATAATGTAATCTATGCAGGCAATGTTGAAACTACAATGAGTATCACTTACTACAATATTTAAATGCTGAAATACTCTATAATATTATAGAGATTATATTATAATAAATTAACTGATCATACTATAGACAAATGTTGGAAAGATTGAGAAAGCAAACACTACTCATCTACTATTAATATTACAACAGTACAAATGATTGACACTGTCAATAAGTGTACATATGTTATAGTATAAATCAAATAATGATTACAACATTATTAAATGAATATTATACAGAAACAAACAAATTTGAACATTAATAACAAACAAAATACACATTATATAAGTTGACAAACATTAACAGTAACAAAGATATAATAGTAATAACATTTAAATTACTTATTATTGAACATAACAATCATTACACACTACTTTATAATACTAATAATTAGAAATCAAACCACAAAAATGATTACAATTATTATATATAAATATTATATTATAACAATGACAGACAAACAGACAAAAAAAAGTAGTAAACAATTAAACAAATTAAATGAAATATCCAATTCTTCAAAGAAATACCTTCTTGAATTGAAGGGGAGAAAATGGATAATATGTGCAAATAATTAATAACTAAATATAAAGAACAGAACAGAAAGTATAACAATACAGATGCTACAGAAATACAAACACTATAGACACTACAGAAAATAGAATAACAAAACATACAGACTAAGTAATAGAAGTTACAGACATAATGGATCATAAAGGTAAATCATTTGGTACAAAGCAAAACTACATTGATTGGAACAAATAACAGAAGTCAACACAACACACAATTGAACTTCAACATTAAATAAATAATAATTCTACTATGAAACGAATGCTCATACTTGGCAAATAATATTAATATGATAATATAATTAACTTAACAGTGTTTAATACGAAAATAAATAATATACAGACGATTATCACATCATATAACAAAATAATTCATCAATCCAGACTATAGTTCATAGATAAAAGTGATGAATAACGAAAATAATACTTTGGAACATACATAAAACAATAAATAATATATCCATACAATAATACAAATATAATTGCAATGTAATTCATAACTACAACCGAACAGCACACAGATAATAACTATATAAACAAGTATGGAGCACATACATATAATTAAATAAAACTATTAAATTGATTCTTGTACAAACGATTAATTTGCCCTCACTACACAATCAATATAATTATGAACAGTATTATAATACTATGAAATACATTAGATAGATACTAAAAGGTATATCTATACAATGATTCAAATGAAATAAACAAAACCAATACATAAGACATTCTACCTAGCAAACCAATTAACAAATAAAATGTCAAACAAATACTACAATTGTGCACAGTACTAGATTAACTAAAAAATGCTAGGAGACAATTATAGTAAACATAATCTGATATATCACTTATATGCAGATTGTGTTACAATACATCATTCTTTGCAAAAGAAAAAGCAAAGAATAATAGCTATAACATACACATATATATACACAATACTATGATTGTAACAATTCACAATAACATTGTTAATAATAAATAATACAAATGCATGATAGTAACAATTTATGACAGATAATTATGTTGGCTCTTGAAGAAACAATGCAACAGATTGTATAGTTACTCAGGATGTGTCAGAAACAATCTATTAACAAACATAATGTTAATAAATTAATATATAAATATAAACAATAATGTGAAGCAAACAAACAGACAATACATTCATGATATATTACATATATGATGCACTTAGACACATAGTAAGCTGCCTGCAGCCAGATATAACATTTATACAACAAATATATGTTAGTATAAAACCTCATTGATCTTAGAATGAAGCAATCTGGCAAAAACAATTATTATTATTAATATTACAATATATGATTGATGTGAAGCTTCAATCTGAAGACATAAATCAACTATTACTGAATGCTTAACACATATACAAACATAGACAAACACAGACAGTAATGATTAAAGAAGGATATCATTACCACATTAAATATACATTTTACTAGTGTGATTCATTAGTTTCACAGTAAAGTAAAAGGAAATTACTAGAGTACTTGAACAAACTTAATAACAAATAATACAATTGAATAACAAACAATAAAACAAAACAAGCAGTTGTATTTATAATTTAAATATGTATATATACATACCTATGCATGCTGACAAGATTCTGCAGGTCTCTAAAGCATTTACAAATTATTTAATAACATTTACAAACAATCTATTACAATAACAATACTGTTATTAAACAGTATACTATGAACAAACAAACTAATTGAATATATATTTAATTAATACAACATTGGACAAACTTAACACAAAGTGGATAACATTTGGAACAGACAGTACACAGAATGAACAGTACATTACTACAATGCTAATAATATTATTATTAACTATAATCAAGTTATAAACACATTACACAAACAAACAATTGTACAATACAGTTATAATAATTAAACTATCTATACATACTACAAGTAAACATCTTACAAGTCTACTAGACCTAGTAAGAGTTTGAAGGGGAGTGTTAAGACAAGACTACATAAGAGTATGTCTCAGATGATATAAACTACATTACAAGCAATGACAAGCAATGATGGAATACATTCTATCATACATTCTACATCTGAGACATACTTACATAGTATATATAGACTAACTAATTAACAGATGATGAAGCAAGTTGCTAGAGAGCAAGCTGAGTCTACTATCCCCCCTCTTTGTGTGATCCCTCTAAGTCTCTCTTATAACCCCTTCTAATAACTTAGTTAGATGCACATATATGTGTACCCTGATATACTAGATACATTGTACTATACTAGTAAATGAGACATAAAACACAGTGTGTCATGTACTCCCCTTCAAGCCTTAATATTCTGTTGTTAATGTTGAAGACCTATAAGTTCTATTAGGTGCTTGATTTGAGGGACATAAAGTGCTTTTGTAAGTTGGTTCTGTGTTTGAACATAATGTATAATGTAGTTGTTCTGAATGTAACAGCAGACAAAGTCCTTTTGCAAATTAAGGTATTTTGTTCAAGCATTGAAAGTGATCTCCTCAGATTTGACAGTTTGTATTGCTCCCTGATTGTTGTAATAGACTGTAATGGGTGCCAATTCTGTCTACAGTACTTCCTTAGCAAGTTGTTTGAGCCAAATGGCCTCTTGAGTCATGTATGCCAGCACTTGCAACTCTGCTTTGTAAGTTAATAGTAGTACCAGGTTCTGTCATTTGCTTGACTAAGATATTGTTTACTTTCCTAGCTGGAATATGTATCTGTTAATTGATCAGTGTCCTTCTGTCATTTGTCTGTCAGTATCACAGTACCCTCATATGGTCAGTGTATTTGTGCCTCTGAGATGAAGCCAGTGGTTTGTAGTTCCTTTTAGGTACTAGAAGCAATGTTTTGCTACTTTATAGTGGCTCATATTCAGTTGTTGTAGACAGAATACTAATTGGCCCATAACATATACAATGTCTGGCTGAGTACAATCTGCTATGTAGCATAATAATCCTACTATATTCATGTACAGTATTGTTTGTATAAATCGTTTGTTGTCAATTGTATTATTCATACTTGTTAAGTATGTCCTAAGCATTATAAGGGTTTGTAGCAGTTTTTCGTTCTCAAGCTTAAAGCATTGTATTATGCTCTAGATATAGTGTCTTTACTGTAAGCAGATTGTTCTCCATTGTCTATTTCTTTGGATTTCAATTCCTAGAAGCTAGTGTATTTTGTTTCTGTCTGTAAATGTAACATATTGTTTTAACACTTCTTTGAATGTGTTTACTATGGTAATGTTTTCACTAATAATAGTGATATTGTTAATGTGTATGAATGTTATTAATATTGTTTTGTTATGCCTTTTCTTATAGAATACAGTGTTGTCATAGTTTGCTTGTTTCCTATTTTGTACAGTATATCTGTAATTTTCTTATACTATTGTTGTCCTACTTGTTTTAGTCTGTATAGTACTTTATTTAATTTTAGCACTTGACCAGGTTTAATATTGTTTAGTAATTTACCTGGTAGAGGTCTCACATAGATATGTTTGTCTTCATTTAATTCTCTGTAAAGACATACAGATTTTACATCTATTTGATGTATTTTATAGTCTTTAGATACTGCCTAGCTCAATAATAATTGTACCATAGTTAATTTTGTAACTAGAGCAAATAGGTTGTCTGAATAGAAATCTATTCTGTACTTTTGGGCATAACCCTGTACTACTAGTTGTGCTTTGTATTTGTCTATATTACTGTTAGCTAGTTGTTTTAATTTGTAGACAAATCTTGTTCCAATTATATTTGTGTCTGTTGGTGGGTATGTGTATTCCTATGTATTGTATAATTGTATTATTGTTATTTGTTATAGTATTGTAATACATTAATGGATTGTTATATACTTTGTTAAGTAGTTTGTTAAATTCTGTTAGATATATTGCTAGATTTATTTCATTGTCATAGTTTAATCCTCTAGCACATTTTGTTACTTGTTGTTCATAAGTTGATTGTTGTAACTCATTATTGTTATTGTTATTATTTGTTCTGTTTGTTCTGTTTGTATTATTATTATTACTGTTATTATTATTGTTCTGTTTGTTCTGTTTGTATTATTATTATTATTACTGTTATTTGTTCTGTTTGTTCCATTTGTTCTGTTATTATTGTTATTATTATTATTCTCCCCTTCAATTCTAGATGATTGTACATCTATGAATTGTAGGTTTTGTTCAACCATTATTTTATTATTGTGTCATGTTATATGGCCTTTCCTTTTGTTATTGTTGCCTAACCATTGTGTGTATTTACCTCTAGGCTCTAGTTTGTGTGTATTTTCGTTCTGTATGACACAATATGCTCTGAATTCTTATATGTTATCTATAGTGTATTGTTTGTTAAACTGTTTGTAATATGGTGTTGCAAAATTTATTACAGTACATAGTGTTCAATTATGAATAAACATTTAGTATTGTGTAGTATATACTCAAAATTTTACAGGTAATTTAGATGTTAATAGACATGTTTGTACTCTGTTAAATATTGTTTTGTACATACATTCTGCAACTCTGTTTTGTTGTAGAGTATCATGTACTGTTAATTGTTGTATAGTTCCTTGACTTTCTATTATGTTGTAAAGTCATTACTTAGGAAAACAGTATTGTTGTCACTTTGTAGTGTTTTTACTTTTGTACTGTATTGTGTAAATAATTTTGTAGTGTATTTGATGTATTCAGTAAATGCATTACTTTTATAATACATAAGTATTATATCTGCCCATTGTGTAGTGTCATCAACAATTGTAAGTATGTATTTGTATTTGCTGTATACTTGTATAAGTGCTGGACCCTATATATTAATATGTAGACATTCTCTGTATGTTTTAGAAATTGCAGATGTTTGTATTTTAGGTATATTGTTACATTGTATGTTTATATACATACAATTATTATATTGTATGTTCTTATTGTCTGTTACTTTTTGTTGTATTATTTCAGAATGATTTTGTATGAGTTTGTATAAATACTCAAAGTTAATATGACCCATTTTTTTGTGTAAGTCAATTATAGTTATTGTGTTAATGTTCTGTTAGTAATAATGATACAATACTATCATATATAACTTATTACATACTTGTATTTCTCTAATCTTTTTATTTACAGGTGAATAAATAGTACACATATTGTTTGTTTTTACTAATTTGTATCTGTTACAGTCTGCTACTCTCACACCCTCAGTTCTGTCAGTTCTGTACCCTTCTGTCCTAGAACTTGGGACTTTTGTCTCTCAAGTGTACAGTATATAGACTATATGTAGACTGATTCCTACAGTGCCTCCTACTACTATCCCTTTCTACCTTGTCACTCCTTCCCTTTGTCCACCTCTTCATTCTTTGTTCATTCTAAGGTCTCTTACCCTTTACTCTTCCATCCCTTCATTCTTTGTTTACATATCTTTGACCTTTTCATTCTTCATTCTTTGTAGCTCATCCTTCCCTGAGTACTCTTGTGTAGTTTAGTATATATATATGTACAAGGTTAGACTAGTCCTGTAGTCTTGATCTTGTCTACTCTAGGTAGTCTTGTACTCTTAGGCTTACTCTATATACTCTACACTTGTCTCACTCTCTCTACCTGTCTATTCTACAAGTTCTGACTACATTCTAGTACTTACATCCTATTACTTCTGTTGTGTAGAATAGTTGTAGCCTGAGTCCTCTTACTAAGCCTTCAGGTCCTCTCTACACTATTACTGACAGTATCCTACTTTACATAGTAATGCTTTACTAATTAATGTGAAGTTTAGATTAGGATGATAGTATACATTATATAGTATGATACTACTTACATTTGTTTCATTCATTCTGTGTTTGTTGTTTACATCTTATTGTATTCTAATTATTATTACTCTACTTTGTCTGAGTGTGATTATTATTTTGTTTACAATTGTAATGTGTAATAGGTTTGTGTTTTGTATGTTTGTTAATTAAAATTAGTAAGGTGTAGCATGTATGTTTGTGCCCAAATCAAGTATGTTAATACAATGTGTTAATTTTATTGTTTCATGATTAAATGTATTAATACATACATTTGTATTATAGTTGTCAAGGAATTTGTCAAGCATGAATTCCTCTTGTATTTCTTACATTTGTTCATTGTTTACAGTGTCTAGTATTAGCATTTTGTTTACTTTGTCAATAAACACTACTAGGTCTGTAAGTATAGTACTCATTGTTTGAGCCATAATTTGTTGTAATGTGGATACATTC
Organism: Fomitiporia mediterranea MF3/22; assembly: GCF_000271605.1. NCBI lineage: Eukaryota > Fungi > Basidiomycota > Agaricomycetes > Hymenochaetales > Hymenochaetaceae > Fomitiporia > Fomitiporia mediterranea. The sequence continues at coordinate 3,130,626 of NW_006760389.1, forward strand.
ATTATTATTGTTGTTTGCTTTTTTCATACTTCCTTTATAGTATCTGTTACTAGACTATAGTACTCTTTAGACATATGTTCATATTTGTTATAATTGGAACATTTTGTTATCTTGTAAGGTGGAACAGTACTAGGGAAGTGCTGAACACTATTGTAAACAAGTTCCAAGTTTGTAACAATATACAAAGGCTGACAGGACAAAGGTATCTTTGTTACAGTCAGAAATACAAACTGATACAACAAAGGTAAAGAATACCAACTATATATACTAAGGAAATAGTTCATACTTAAAGGGGAAAATAAAAGGGGAACAAAAAAAGGGGAACATGATACATACTTAAAGGGGAAGACAAAAGGGGATAGTATGTATCTAAGAATACAGGGAAGGTGGTTATAATGAAAGGGGGACTTAATGTGAGCACATGGAAAAAGTGTGTAGCTTAGTAAGCTACTCAAGAATCTGTGTACAGGATCTGTGGTTCTGTACTGTAGAACTGTACAGAAACTGTTGTAAACTGTCAGACAGGCTTACACTCCTCCCTCCTCTAAAAAAATAGTACCCTTATAAGGATGCAAAGTTAACCAGGCCTGTAGAACTTTAGGGGCTGACCTCTAAAGCTCTGACTGTACCTTCTATTCTTGTCCCTGTTTACCCTATCCTACCTATTCTACTAAATACTACTAACCTTAGTCTCTGTACCTTATGTTTATAATGTACAATACCTTGTAAACCTCCTCCTCTCCTTCTACTAGACCTGGTCAATTGAGAGCATGTTGTAGAAAGAGTACATTATTATTTAGGATGTAATGCTTGAGTTAGCTTGTATAGAATCCTAAGAAAGTCTGATTAGAGTTGGGTAGTTTTAGAGTGTATTCTAACTTGTCTAAGTTTGCTACAATAATAAAGTACAGTCTATTATAGTAAGGTATGAATTTTGCAGCATGTTCTAGCATTTGTGTAAGGTAGTCCTGGTAGTAATTATGAGTAAAGAGTATAACTTAGTCTCCTACTACAAAACAATCTTCTATAGTACAGTCTTGATTTGTATAATGTATTTAGTAAGTCTTAACTACTAAAAGGGTGTCTTGTACCTCTGTAACATCCTAATGTATGTAGGCTAGGAATTCTGATGCTTGTACTTTTAGAGAATCTACTTATAACTGTTCTAGTTGTATAAATGGTAGAACTGTTTATAGTAAGCATTTATAATATAGTTAGAACAGGGAATATCTTATAGAAGTGTTTACTGTATTCATAATACAGAACCAGACTCATAGGAGCTGAGCCTGCCAACCCTACTGTTGGTAATCAACATAGAAGTATAACAACTAGTTTACTATCTTATTAGTATACTTACTTACTCTATCTGTCTTTAAGTAGTATACTGTTAACATCTTTAGCTTTATACCTGTTCTTGTGTGTAATACAGTCCAAAATCTGAACAGGAACAGACAGTCCTAGTTGGAAACAATTTCCTAAGGTAAGCTGTTTTTACAATACTATTTATTAAAGAATAGTTCTGCAAATTCTTCTACTATTATGTCTATCCTACACAGTTTAATTCTAATGTCTGTACTCTCTAGTCAATCTGTTATTGTTACTATTCTATTGTATCTACTGTCTTCTAGCAACAGTCTAACAAAGTCAATCATAATACTCTCAAAATGTACATTCAGAACTAGTAGCAGATATAGTAGACTAGCAGGTTTTATAGTTAGGTTCTTATTGTGTTAGTATACATTACAGTCTAGAATGTAGTTCTGTTTAAGATCCTAGCACATGTTGAGCTAATAGAATGAGTTGTGTAAGGACAGATAAGTCTTGTCTGTACTAAAATGTCTCAGTTCATTATATACAAGATGGTACAAGGTTTTACACACATTTCTAGAGCTTAGAATTACTAACTGGTTGTCTAAGTATAGTAGTTTGTAATCCTTACAAGCTCCTACAATACTTCTAAGATTGTATTAAAGCTTATAACAGAACTCATCTGTGTTGTAACTGTTCCTGATTGTTGTAAGAAGGTCAGGATCTGTAGAGATTTGTATAGATATACTTTCTAAGGTTTCCTGTACCAGGTTCTTATTTTCTGAACTAGTATTAAAGTCTGGATAATAAGAGAGTGTATTAGTGACTGTGTTCTCTTCTCCTTTAATGTCATCACGAAAAAGTCGCAACAAATGTATTTAATAATAGCAAAAGTAAACTAATAAAATGATTTC
>NW_006760389.1:3133538-3134858 GCF_000271605.1 Fomitiporia mediterranea MF3/22
TTAGTTTATTTAAAACTATATATCGAAGTGATTACATAATTGAGTACCGAAGATCGAGAGCATATAATGACGCACTTGCTCTCGTCACTCCTTTCCCTCCTACCTCCACCATCTCCCCAATCCTCTTCCCCCAACACTATGTCGTTGCTCTTGTTCTCTCTAGCCCAGTCCTCTGCCTACAAGTGTCCCACCGGCGGGCACTCTGCCTGCTTCAACATAGGCAATAAACATCACCATACTTGTCTCTCCAATCTGCCGCTGCGATGCCCGTGCTGAGCCTCAGATCCCGCAATGATGCCACCGAGCTGACTACACCGTCCTTCATCATAAAGCGTAAGCAGACAGTCCACTTCATAATAACTCGCACAATAGTTGCTCATCCCTCTCCTCCCAACTTCTTGTCTCCCTTTCATCCCTCCCGCTCCTCGCTCTGCCTCTTGCGTTGCCTCTCCTTCATTGTCCTCCTTTGTTTACACTCGCCTTCCTTTTTGCATTCGCATTCGCACATCCGCATTGTTGACTGACTTCTTCAATAATTCCATGCATTCGTGTACTTCTTCCCGCTCAGCAACGCAAGCAACAATCGGTGAGTATGTGCTCGCGACAATGTCCATGTATTACCACTCCTCAGGCGCAATCCTCTCTCTGACCCCCCGCACACTCTCCTTCCACACCTACCATCCTATGCTTGACATCACCCTCGATGGGCCCACGCTGTGTGCATTTATATACCCCAGCGCCGTCCATGACACCATTTTGAATAACAGAAGCAGTAGCCACCGCTCACCTCTCCTGAGCCAAGTCCGCCCGCACCACCCACTTCATCCTCTCCCTTCGAGCCAGAACGTCCTAGAGATACACCTTCGAAGTCATCCACAACTATTACTGAGTTCACTGCACCTCCGATTGCGCGTCGCGTCGTAGCTAGAGCATGCAACGCGCTTGCACAGACACGTTTCCCCTGCAGCCCAAATTAGCTCGCTCAACGCTCCGGATTTCCAATCCAGGTGACCCACCCACACTTGCTACACGCTGTCGCAGTGCGTCCATCTTTTCGCTCTTATTGTCACTTGCTAATCACTCTAAGCTCGTCTCACAGGCACAGCCTCAATCTCCACAACCTGCTCAACCTCATTCCACACACACTCGCAGTTCAACTTGCAGGGACCGAGCAACGACCAAAACGTGGTGACGAAGACTACGTCGAACGGGCCTGAGAATGCAGTCATCCTTGTCCAACACAAATCCCACTCGCAGAAGAATGAGGCAGAGGCAGCTGGTGGTGTAGGGGTTGGGACTGTAGAAATAGCGTATTATTTA
>NW_006760389.1:3134878-3193094 GCF_000271605.1 Fomitiporia mediterranea MF3/22
GGACTGTAGAAATAGCGTATTATTTACTATTTTTGTATTCTATAATTTAAATATAATTATATTCGATTAATTATTTGATATAAAATTGTATAGTAAGCAAAAGCAAGCTATTCAAACACTTGTAATGACTTGTAAGCATTATAAGCAGATATTACACTGTCACAAATTAATAAGTATGTCTTAACCTTGTAATTTAGGAAGTATATTATAATCACTTGTATAACTTGACAATTTATAAAATTATATCAGAAATTGCCAAGTTTTAAAAGTATTTTTTCTTGCTTATTTAACATTGTACTTTCCTTGCTTAACCCCCCAGGAAGATTATAAGTAATTGGACAAATTTTATAAAATTTATAAAATATACAAGATTACAAGCAAGTATAATACTTAAGACTTTTTCGTGATGGTAATACAGCTTGTAGTCATACTAGGAAAGGTCCTCTATCTACTAGGCTTGTCTCTAGAACAGATTATACTGTGTATCTAAGTATTTAAGAGTACAGTAATCTGTATAGACATGGAAATGTACTCTTAGGAGGTAAATGTACTATTTCTTAAGTGTACAAACAATTACAAGGAGTTCATACTTGTGTACTAGGTAATTACATTCTGTACTATTGTATTACTTAGACTCAAATACTACAGGTTTTACTGTTTTCTATAAGGATCCAACACTAAGGACTACTCTAGTCCTAGAATTACTTACATCTGTAGTTATATAGATCTACTCTCCTGAATTGTAGTCTACAGAAGTGAGGCACTCACAGCTGGTGACAATAGACTTGATTGTGTTGAAAGTGTATTAGTGTTCTAGCTTCTACTCTAGAAACACCTTATTACAATCCTTACTTGTGAGTAGGGAAAGAACTATAGTATGTTCTGTAAGGTGTAGAAGGTATACTATAATATACTATAAAAGTCCAAGAAACCTACAAATGTCCTAGGCTCTTTAAAGCTGTAACCATTCTAGAATGTGCTTGACCTTGTCTGAGTCTGCTTCTGTACTCTTTTCTGTAATTAGATGCCTGAGAAACTTAACCTCTGTATAGAATAACTTAGTTTTCTTCTATAAACAGACAAGACTCTTATTACAGAGTACTTACATAACCTTTCTAATGTTTCTAATGTGTTCTGCCTCAGACTCTAACTAGATAATAATATTATCCAAGTAGACATGACAGATCCTTCTAATAAGATGTTCTAAGACTCTTATAACTCTCTACTATTGTGTAGCTAGTGTGTTACATAATCCTATTAGTATGACTGTTTACTCATATAGTCTGAACAGAGTACTAATTGTAGTGAGCAGAATATGTTCTGGATTTATACAGGTTTGGAAAAACACATTAGTTATGTCAATCTTTGTATATATGTGTTCCCTAATAGTATTATTCATGATTTTGTCAATGTAAGGTAGTAGGGTCCAGTCACAGATTGTGTTACTATTTAACACCTAGTAGTTGTATACTATACACAGAAGGTCTTCTAGATCTGCCTTTAGGATTAGGAACACAGGTAATGTGTATATGCTTTCTAACCTTTACAAACAACTAGCTTAAATATACTAATCTAGGAGTGTGTACTAGGTCTTCTAGTATTTCTGTAAGCATGTGTAAGACTTTACAGCTACTACCTTTGACAGGTCCTTAAACTGTATATTGTGTATAATCCCTTCTAGAAGTTCTATAACAGTTGGTATAGAGTCTAGGAAGCAATCTTAGTATTGTTACTTTAGCTCTCTATCTAAGGTCTCATGTTACTCTGACCTAGCTAGTGTCTCAATATACTCCTAAACAGTTACAGTTAGGGATAGTACTAGTTCTGAGAGGATATGTATAGGTTGTAGAATGTAGACTGATTCTATCTTTTCTGCCTTCATCAGATTACATTCAGAATCCTTCAGAATAACTGTCTAGTCTTCTATATTAATAACAATCTAGTTCTTCTAAAGGAAAGGTGTACTAAGAATCATTTCATTATACAAGTTATTAACTACACAAGCTTTTACAACCTTTAATGTCCATTTCTAATCTACCAACTGTACTTACAGCTTTACTTACTCTATAATCCATTTTCCTGACTCTTCTACTAATTTGATAGCTAGTGTTATAATAATGTGTCTTTTGAGTAGAAAGTACTTAAGACCTATCTAGAACACTAGTTTCTCATTAATTAGAACTGTAGAACAGTCAGAGTCAATCATAGGTTAGATATAGATTAGAGTAGAACTGTCTTCTACAAGAATACAGTAGTTAGAGAATAGTAAAGAGTCAGAAATCAGAATGTACTCAGATTTGTTTCTACTTACAAGTTCTAATACTACAGATTACTTAGTTTATACAAGTATGACAGACTTTTGCTTTAGACAAAGGGACTTAATATACACTTCTGTAATAGGAACTGTGTCTTTAGGTTTTAGCAGACCTGTTAGACAATTGTTACTCTTATGATTTACAAACAGTTTACAGTACTAGAAACATTCCTAGTTCTTTATTAGGAGTTAGTACTCTGTATAAGACAAGGTAATATACCTTATAGTACTTCCTAAGGTAACCTTTGAGTTGGCTGTTACTAGGGTAAACTTCCTAGTGTATAGCTTCTCCTAGTCCTTCTTCTGAGCCTGTTCTACAGCTAAGATAGTCTCTACACTATTATAGACCTTTGTACAATCTACTTTTAACTATTCTACTAGCTTGTATACATACTCTAGCTATCTGTAGAGTCTTATACAGTCTGTTACTTCTCTTCCTAGGATTGGCTCTAGAGTCAGAAGGTAGTCTACAGGATTGGGAATTTGACTATTTACTAGTACTACTATGTACACCCTTTCTGTATACATTACAATCTGTTTAGTATAAGTCAGAACTAGTCTTGTAAAAGTAAGGTAGAGTTTAAACTAAAAATTAGAGTGTAGATTTACTTTAAGAAGCTTGTAAAGCTTGTTAGAATCAAGGTACTAATCTTTTAGGAGACTGAAATTTATTCTAGTAACTTGTAACTACTATTCTCAAAAGTTACAACTGTTTTACTATGTTATAAGTAGCTTGTTCCAGGTTTACTCTACCTAGTCTATAGAGAGTATCTTGTACTAAAGCTCCTGATAGAATGTGTCCAGTATAAGTCCCTCAAGCTTAGACTAGTCATACTTGTACTACTAGTACAGTCTACTGTCCTGTAGGTATTCTATTACAATTACAACTATACAGGTTGTAAGAACAGATTTAGCAAACACATACTTATAGAATGTAGAGATCTATAACTAGAGAGTATACAGTATTAGATTGCTTAGAGTCAATATTAGAGGCTTTATAGTATTCTCCCAGATTAACTAGACTTTAGTAAACATAGTTCAGAACATAGTAGCTTTCTAGTGTCTTAGAGTAGGCTTGCTTATATTACTATCTACTTCTGATAACTCTAAGCCACTCTCTAAGTCTGAGCTTAGGGTGGCTGTAAATAGTAGTAGTGTTAAGAAAGTGAATACAGATTCTCTAGTTAATAGAGGAGTAACTATAGTAGCTTTTAAGGATACCTAGTATTAGGGAAAACAAGACCTAGTTATATGTAGTTAGAAGGAGGGCTAAACTCACTTTAGAACTGTAGTAGTGTGTTTAGGAAGGCTAGAGAGCCTTACTAACAGTAGGGAGTGTTCAGAAAGGTTAGAGAACCTTACTAACAGTAGGAGATGTTTAAGAAGGCTAGAGGAACCTTACTAATGTGTAGTAAGACAAAGACTGCTTTGTCAATGTTAAAACAAAAGTAGAACAGTATTAAGGAAGTACTGAACACTGTTACAAACAAGTTCTGAGTTTGTAACAACATACAAAGGCTGATAGGACAAAGGTATCTTTGTTATAGTTAGAAATACAAACTGATACATGTACTAACAAAGGACTCACCTTTGTTACAGTTAGAAATACAAACTAATACAACAAAGGTAAAGAATACTAACTATATATACTAAGGAAATAGTTCATACTTAAAGGGGAAAATAAAAGGGGAACAAAAAAAGGGGAATATAATGTATACTTAAAGGGGAAGACAAAAGGGGATAGTATGTATCTAGGAATGTAGGAAAGGTGGTTATAATGAAAGGGGGACTTGATACAAGTATGTGGAAAAAGTGTGTGACTTAGTAAGCTACTCAAGAATCTGTATACAGGATCTACAGTTTTATATTACAGAACTGTACAGAAACTGTTGTAAACTGTCAGACAGGCTTATATAAGGCTTTACATTGCCTCCACTATATCCTTGTCCTCTTGTTTGACCTTATGTAAGCTCTAGGGATAGAGGATGATTATTTGTTATTTTATTATTATTATTTAGTATACTATGTTTATTCTAGTAGTTCTGTATTTACTACTCAGTAAATGTATTGTGTAATTCATGAATTAATTTTGCTAGTGTGAACACCTAACACTGAGCCACAGTAACTGTAGGTAGGCTATTATAATACATGTTCTGTCTATTAATCATTATTACAACCCACTTGTACTCTCTTAGAGTAGTAAGATTTATTACTAAAACATAAGTATTATTGTTTAGTACTTTACTATAAGCTACCAGTTGTGTATAAACTTGTTCTATTTGGTCTAGCATCTTGTCAAACTGTAAAACATGTCCTCTAGCTGTAAACAGTACTAATACATTGACTGTGTGAGTCAACATGGTTTGTGTATTGTATTAATTAGCTAGTGCCTGTATAAGGTCTTTTATTGTTTTGTGTATTATAATGTTAGTATACACTGTATCTAATATTATCTTTGTTATGAAATGATACAATAGTTTCCCTGTGTGTATACTGTCTACATCTGTACTAGGGGGATTGTTTGTAAGATGGTTACTGAGCAGTATTACTGTTAGTACATTTGTAATGTGTAGTTACTATATCTTATAGTTCTTTATACTTGTAAGCTTCTCTGTGTCTTTAAAGAACATAGTAAGTTGGTTGTCATTAATCTTTAGAGACTTGAATGTTAATGTAGATTGTACTATTGTTAGAGGTATTGTGTTTGTAGGTAGAGTACTAGTACTAGGAGGGGGGGTAGACATTTAAGGTAGAGATTGTATTCATAGTATTGTTTGTGTTAATAGTACTATTCACAAGCATGTAAGACTCATAACCTGTTAGAACAGGGAGTTTGGAATAGTACTTAGTTAGTGTTACAATCTGCTACTCTTGTACTCTCAGTTCTGTCAGTTCTGTAGCCTTCTGTCCTAGAACTCAGAACTTCTGTCTCTTAGATACACTGTATATAAACTATATATAGAATGATTCTCACAATAGCTCCTATTACTACTCCTTTCTACCTTGTCACTCCTTTCCTTTGTCCACCCCTTCATTCTTTGTTCATTCTAAGGTCTCTTACCCTTTGTCTACCCCTTCATTCTTTACTCACTTATCTTTGACCTTTTTATTCTTTATTCTTTATAACTTATTATTCCTTGAGTACTCTTGTATAGTTTAGTATATATACCTGTACAAGATCAGACTAGTCCTGTAGTCTTGATCTTGTCTACTCTAGGTAGTCCTGTACTCTTAGACTTACTCTATATACTCTATACTTGTCTTACTCTCTCTCTCTCTCTGTTCTGTAAGTTCTAACTATATTCTAGTACTTACATTCTGTTATTTCTGTTGTGTAGAATAGTTGTAGCTTGGGTCCCCTCACTGAGCCTCTGGGTCCCCTCTACACTGTTGCTAACAGTTAGATGTACATATATGTATACTCTTATATACTAGATACATTGTACTATACTAGTAAATAAGATGTAAAACACAATGTGTCAAATATTAACTTTCTTCAGACAATTTTTACAGTGTAAAAAGACATCCCTAGAGTTGTAACACATTAAGTGTAACTGTACTATATATGGTGAACCTGCTATATAGGGCAAGAGGCAAAAAAACAATATAACTTAGATTACTGTCATTATTTTCAAGAAATACTGTAAGTCTAAAGTAAGACACATACAACTTTTTTTAAATCAGAGCTTAGATTCACACCATACATAGTAGATACTATAAATGTGTGTGTCAAAACTTTTAGTTGAGCTTTTGAATTTCCTGCAACATTCAATTTGAATCAGACTTAGTAAAATAAGTTGGTAGTTTATAATATAATACTATATACTCATAATATACAAATTTTAAGATGAGTTAAGTTGCAGATACTCTATTAATTAGTAAATAAAGTTAACAAGTTGGTTTCTCATTGTAGCATTTGTGAACCAACTGGTGTCTGAATAAATTTGGCTGAGCACATACACAGGTTCAATCAGGAATAAAAATCTTTCTAAAATCAACTTGAAATTCCACACTCAAGTATATATTATTCTTTTTTCTCCATTATGTTAATACCATTCTACTCAACATTTTCATGTGAGGAATTTCCTTTAAAATTTTTATTTATTGAGATACAGGCATTTCCATTAGTGAAATAGTAGTAAAAGAGCTATATCTTACTAAATACTTAAATATAAGAAAATTCCTCACACAGCCTTCAAGATTTACTTAGTCAAAACTTAAAAATGATTGTTATTAAATTTTTACTAGTTTATAGAGGGAGGAGATACATTTACAAAACTATAAGGAAACTCTCAACATGATTGACAGTGCTGCCATCACAGCATCTACCGTGGGAACACACACGCCTTACCCTAGCACACGCGAGGCAGAATCATGTTCTGTATAGACCAGAATTTTAGTCAGAATGTGAAAGTAGCCAATCAGAGCAACTTTATCACATTCTGATAAACATTCTGAGTACTTTCAAAAGTTGATTTTGCCTCGTGTGTATGAGTGATGGTTTGGTTTTATTTACACTAGTTTGGCTTGTATTGTGAACGTGACAAAATCTCGGTAAATACAGCTTGAATTGACTTGCTTCTTAATGCTTTATTGTACTACATATCTCTACATGATAGAATCAACCGGGGAATCAAAACATTGGGTGTTACAACAAGCCAGTCAGAGGCATATTCCGCGAACTACTTCCAACACTTAGTTCGAATGTCCCTCTCGTTGGCATAACCCAATTCTGATGCTCCACAGACCAATAGCTTAGATCCTTCCTTGTAACCTCGAACTTGACTTGCTTGCTTTCTCCTGGTGCAAGCTCAATTTTTTCGAAACCTCGAAGTACTCTCACTGGGAAGTCGTTATAAAGTCCAGGTCGAGCCGTTCCATCGATGTCGCCGACGTGAATATTACTTGGGAAGGAAACATATAACTGAACAACTTCTTTTCCTCGACGTTGGCCAGTATTAGTTAGAGTAAACTCGACCTCGGCGTGTATATCCCAAAGACTCGGATTACCACCTTCGCCTCCGCCTGCCTGGGAGGGCTCCTGAACGATATCATATCCGGCCGGATAAGGGTATTTTCCAGTCTTAATATCGGACACTCGATCGATATACGGATAGATGAACTTCTTGAGTTTACGGAATCCGGGAGGATAGACTGCGTCGGATGCTGGAGGGATGGTCTCGTCCAACCTGGGAGGAGATAATCCTTGCGGGCGAGCGGATGGGAAGGGAGATTTCGATTTAGTCGGCGTGACGTTAAGGTTGGAATATGTGAACGTTGTATAAGAGAGCCCGAAACCGAACTCATAGCGGGGAGTGATTGCGTACTGAAGACGTAGATATTAGACACAACCACGCGTAAGGGTGTAGACTATTTCACACACCTTATCAAAATGTCTATAATCGATATAAAGTCCCTCGTCAAAGTCTTGTTGTGGTATGACACCGTTCGGAATAGTTAAAATTTGACCGGCCTTGCCGTAATCTTTAAGGCTCTTGCCTACAGTATAGGGAAGCCTACCGCTGGCGTCTATGTCGCCAAATATGACGTCAATCTAACACGACAGATTTTCAGACAAGAGATTCCGAGTAATTTTGTAATAATACTGACCAACGAGTTCCCGCTTTCCTGTCCAGGTAAATGGGCAAATAACAATCCCTTTACACCAGGCATGTCAACCCATCTCTCAACGACTACCGGCCCAACCGAGTGTACGATAACGACGGTCTTTCCTTTCCCGGATCCGCATCTACGTGCGACGTTCTGAACAAGCTTATCGCCACCTTTCTGTGGGTAAAGATCTGGTCTATCTCCTGATATCCCATCATGGGCGATGAAGCCTTCTCCAGAGTCTGCGTTTACGAAGGCAAGACAGAGGTCTTGGTCTTCTATGGCGCCGGAGGGAGGATTAGCGTTTGTAAGGAAAGATGATACGATGATGTGCTCAGTGTCGAAAGCTTTGCGAAGAGCAGTATCAGGTGTCACAAGGTATTGAAACTCAGTGGCACCAGAGCCCCAGCCGACTGCAAGTCTTTGAAGAACCCGTCAGTTATTGGATAAGCATTGTTTCCAAGAAATACATACGTTCCCTGGTTACACCCTCTGTCCTCGCATGCATTCGGACCTTTCCCTTCTCCGGCATCCTCTCCAATAATAGCTACCCTCACTGTCTGACCATCAGCTGACAGACCTGAGCCGTCTCTTCTTAGAGGCAGAATGCCATCTTCGTTCTTCAATAATGTTACCGCCTCCGCTCCGATCTGCCTTACGAGTTTTCCATGCGCATCGTCACCTTCGCCTTGTACGTCAACGTATTTATTCACAACGCCACGTTCTCCTTCTCCAGTTCCGTGATACAGAAATCCAACCTCTTCGTCCGTCCACGAGGAAAAATTCGGACCTTCCTCTGGAAAGCGCGATGGATCGTCCTGGCCGAGTTGGTAATACGCTGCGACGATGCGAATAGCCATGTCATTTAGACGAGACATTGGTAGAGAGCCATTTAGTACCGCTTTGGTGAGCTCAGTTCCCCAAAGTGACTTTCCATTTGCCCAACGCAGTCCATCACCTGGCATTGACATGTCTCTAGATTGAGTTGGTCAAGATAATATTAATTTAAGAATAAAAGGAGTCATCGTACAGCCCAGCAAGTGCACTGGCTACTCCACTTCGTTGTGCGAGCCAGTCTGACTGCATGAAACCTTGAAAGCCGAGTTCGTCCTTGAGGATACCATTTATAATCTTGCTATTTTGGCACGCATAGCTAGCATCCAAGAAGAATTACACTTCATTTATGAACAGAAGATTTGACAGGGTCACAGCTTACGAGTTGTTAACCATCTGATAGCTGCACATGACCGATCCGACTCCAGCACGGACACTTTCAGCGAATGGCCACAGATATATCTCGTGCAGCGTACGATCGTCAATGTTGACGGATAAGGCATTTGGTAAGCCCCACTCGAAGGACTGTCGGAAATGCTCCTGCTCGTTGAGGATGTAGTGCTTGGCTAGCCAAATGCATGATATTAGTAGAGTAGAAATAGTAATGATAATACGTCTTGATAGCTGACCAGTTGCAATCACGCCCTCTTCTTGAATTCCCTTAATCGTCTGTGAAGCTGCAACACCCTGAAGGACTGGGTCCGCTCCAAAGCCTTCCCAGTTCCGTCCACCACCAGGTATTCTGCCTAATGGACCCATTGAAGGTCCTAGGATGATGTTGACACCTTTCATACGCGCTTCCCTCCCGTGCAGGCGACCGCGTCGGTACCTAGAATGATATTAAACAATCAATTCTTTTGCCAAAGTGCGCGATCAAATTTCCTTTACATCAAGTCGCGATTCCAAGTTGCTCCGACAGTAACACCAGCGGGAAACGCCGTGCTATGGTCGGCGAAACGAATGCCTAAAGGACCGTCCTGAAGACATAGCGAAGGGAACTTGACATTGGTTGCGGGACCTGCGAATGAGGACGTTAGGATAGTTATATACCCTGATGACTTGCCCAGAGCCTACCCGTATTTCCTACACAAAGACCCATTTGCCAGCCGGTCCCTGTTGTGATGTTCACCTTCTCTAGGAGAGACATTTGGCTAACCAGGCGTGTTGCCTTTTCATAGGCACCTCTCCACGACGAAAGAGTTCCTCCAGGAGCTACAGAATTTCTAACTTAGGTAACGAAGCTATGAGAATCGTTTGACTCACGAGCTGGGTACCAAGGCGGAGATAGGCCATCTTTTGGAGCAGTGACATAGACAGCTGTTCCACCAGCAGAAAAAAGAATAATGAATGCCAGTAAAGCAGAAAGTATGACGCATAGTAAGGTGCGAGTTCGTGCGAAATTTACGAAACAAGCTATCCTTTGTGGCATGCTGTTAAACAGGTGTCATTTAGACAAACTTAATTCAACATACCTTCCGCGACGTTTGTATGTTCTTTCTGCATGCCCCAAAGTGGCATCAGCATTCAAAGGAGCACTTTCATCGAATTGACTGGCGTCATCAGCACCGGTCCTGCCTAAGTTGTCTGGTGAGAGTAATGCGAGTCTTTCGGTGGAATCTGTGTCCTCAAGATTACCCCTTGAGTGCTGCCTCCTTCTAGCCATTTCTCTGACGTGCTATCAGTGGACATGAACAGCAGCTAAATATCTCGCGCGTACATTTCTTCGAGGCTATCGGACTGTTGGAAATCACTGTGCATGGACGAGATTAGAAAGCGGGCCGTTGATGGTCGCTGGCGCTCGGCGCCGGATGCTATACATATTCAAACCGGACTCACGACATCTTCTTCGTTCATATGAGACTTCTTCGTCTTGCACTCATCAGTACGGTGCTAACTGGACTGTGGAAAGCTCGAAGACGATGGACCACACCAAGCGCATTGACATGGGGACAAACAATCAACAGATTTACTTACGCTATGGCTTATAGACGCCGTGGGAATTTAGTGCTAAACCTCATAAAATGGCGTGCCACGCGCTTTATTGCAGGCAGGCATTTTGGTCCGCTGAGTCCGCTCTTTCGTCTTGATCACTGCCGCAATGTCCGCCGTCTTGGAAGGCGAGCTACGACGGCGAAGGCTATCTGGTTCAAAGGGCGAAAATGCTTCGGTCAAGATTCAAGATGCAAAAACGTCGAAGGCAAAGGAAGAGGTAGTCTGGGGGAAAACACCAAGTGGTGAAGGCGAGTTACTCGTGGCAATCTTATATCAATTCCTTGCGGCTGATCAGTGTACTTCCTTAGTTTTTAGAGTGCCAACGACCCATGATGTCTTAACACTTTTTCATCCTCGTTATCCAAAATCACATCTTGACATTCTGAGTCTTACACTCCTTGGTCTGCAAATCGTAGCGTTTTTCGTGCTGCCGCGACCTGTAGCAAAGCGTTTCTTTCTTGCGTATTTCGCTTTTTGGCGTACAGCCTATGATGCAGGACTGGGTTGGGTCCTTACGAAGCAGAGCAAGAAGAGGTGGATTGTTCGGGAAATGCAAAAACTCGGGTGGCTCGATGAGAACCGTAAACCGGGAATTAGAAACTGGATTCGCAAACAGCTCGCTGGCAAGATGGGAAAAGACTATTCTTTCGATGTACGTCAATTCTTACGTCTAACTGTTCAGAGACGTGGAGATTAATTTATAACTAGGAACTACCCTTAGAATATAATACGTGGTTGCTGTTTAGACAACTCGTCGACATTATTCTTCTTAAGTAGGCGTTGTGATCGAATTTACTAGCTCTGTACTTACTATCGTCCGTAGTGACTTCGTTTCTTATTGTCTATTCGCGTTCTGCTGCTTTCGTGTTCCGGAGGGTCTTCCTGTGCCAGTTCATGTTTTCCGGTCCGTTGTTCCGAGGTTCTTTACCTAGTTGTTTGTAATCACCACATCACAGATGGCTTGGCGGCCTCATACTCATCACGTTCAATCTGTGGGTGAAGACAGAAGCACACCATGTCGTTAAAGACTACGGCTGGTATTGGGGAGATTGCTTCTTCCAACGTGGTGCACTTGTCTTTGACGGCGTCTTCGAACTTGCACCCCATCCGATGTATTCTGTTGGTAAGTCATTCACCCTAAGAAATGTATATTATATTTTACTAATCTGTCCAAGGATATGCTGGGTACTACGGGCTATCCCTCATCGTTGGAAGTTATCCTGTGCTCTTTGTCAGTATTGCTGCCCATGCAGCGCAATTCGGTTTTCTTGTCTCTTTTGAAAATCCCCGTAGGTATTTCTCGTAATGTTCACAGAGAAAATCTCTCAAATGAACGATTTAGATATCGAACGTACCTACGGCCAAAAGAAACTCCTTGCTTCTCGTATTCCTCCTGTATGCGAGAGCAGTTTATCTCGGAAGTCGACAAGACCGTCTACACCTGTTCACAACAGGAGTGTCTCTATTGCTACAGATAACTCGACACCCTCCGTCACCGAGGGCGAGTCTGCTACGGAAACAGATCTGGAGACAGAGACAGAGCTGGATATCGTTGAGCTTAGGACACCTCGCATAGGATCATCCACATCTCTTCCCAGCATTTCCACATCTCGGTCATCTCGATCACCTATGACACGCATATTATCACAGCACGACTTGTTAAACAGGTACTTCCGGAAGGACGTAATCTTATTGCATAACTTCGACCCACTTCGGTTTGTGAATTTCCTTGGTCGCGACTTTCTTCCTTTTGATCAGTATCCTTCTAGGGCATCGGACTTCATGCTTGGCCTCGTCGTGTTTTACGCTATCGTTATGATCTTCTTGCCGCCCCTTTCCGCACAAGGCCAGATTGCTCTGCACTTCACCCATGCATTGCTCTGGCGTGTATATCACACCTTCGTCCTGGGTTCACTCCTAAAGGCGCAGAGTAACTCGAAATTCCTTGTCCGACACTACCTAAAACACTATTACTACCCGGATAGTATGCTTGCAAGTGGCGAGGGCGCCGTACAAGAAGCCTTTACGAACTGGAAATCGATTTATAATATGAGCATGCTGATGACGTACAGTAAGTAATTGGATTTATTAGGATATCGGGTACTCTTAACAGGTTGATAGGCTCGTTTTTCGGTTTCGCTTGGAAAACTTACCAATTCCCTCAAGGATGGATCGTCGGTGATCAGCTCTTGCGTCATACCCTTGGTATTGTGAGGGAAAACAATTGATATTCCGTGTTGACTTTCACTCACAATTTACTATAGTTCCTCATATTGTTGCACGTATGGGCAGCGAGGGAATCATATGAAGTCCTTGGTGTCTTTGGCTGGTTCTTCGGCGACTTCTTTATCGACAATTTCCCAACAACTCTTGAATATACAGGCATCTTCCGGTATGCCGTATTAGTGACTTCAATTAGAGCCATACTGATTCCTCTCTCTCTCTAGTTTCCTGAATAACCCGGAAATTCTGAGCGGATCGACATTTTTCGGACTTGCTCTAATAACAGGAAGCAAATCAGTGTTGACACTCGCGATTTTCACGAACCTGTCATATTGGTGGTTCCTGAGGACTGTGGAGAAGTGAGTGTTACCCTTGTTGCATCATTCTTTTCTTAAATCATATATTGCTGTTTAGCCCGCATATGAAGAAGCTTTACGGTGACGCACTCCGTAAGGACGCAGGGCTTACGAAGGTTATAAAGAAAGTCGCGACAAAGAATGCGCGTATTCTTGAATCACGGGCCGGGAAGCATGTTCCTCAGCTCGGCAAGGTCGCCAAAGAAGTTAAAGGGTCGTTTGACAAAGTGTTCAAGGAAACCGAAGAGGTAGTGGAGGAATTCTTGAACAAGTGTACGTCTTTCAGTGAGACTGTAAAAGCTAAAATTGATTAAGGCGACTTCTAGCAAAACCGAAACTCTCGGAAGTCCTACAAGACACGAAGGTGTTGCTTCAGCAATCCAGGGAAAAACTCGTCATTACGTTAGTAGTGGTAGCAATCTTGATTGTCCTCCGTTACTGACAAGTTTGCAATTTAGTCGGATTGCAAGCGATATTTCTTCATTCGACACTACTCAATACAGTATTTCCGTCGTTACAAATGGATCGCATATGTCGGGTGGAAAGTATCGTTTCCATCTCGGTGAACCAATTATTGTCGACTGGCGAGCGCCTCCGACTCATTCACGGAAGGACTGGATTGGGTTGTACCGGGTACGTATTTACTATTTTAAACTCTGGTCGACTTGATTATTTAACTAACTCTTCTAGCTCGGAGCCAACAAATCTAGCTTAGTAACAACGACTTCGTCTTTAGGTATGTGGGTGCCTGTTCACGACGATGAGTGGGAGGGCGATATATACCTCGGACCGGAAGACAAAGTTCACTCAGGAACAGAGCCGGAAACTGGGAAAGTGATATTCAAGGGCGAAACTCTTCCATGGCATGTCGGCACGTATGAGGTGAGATATCATCACGACGGGATGTATAACGTTATGAGCTTGGATGGACCGATTGAGATATATGGTACGCACCGTTGTCTCCCTTGGTTTCCCTGCTTGCTTATTAATTGACACTACTCAGTCGACCCTCCTGCATCACTCGACTTCCAATCCATCCGATGGTACCTTATGCACATTGTAACCCTGTGCCTCGACGCCGACCCGTCACTCGTTCCTCTTTCCTCAAAGCCTCCTGGCTCACCACCCGCGTCACCCGAAGACCACCGTGATCCAGATGATTTCCGCTTCTGGTCAGAAAAACAGGCGGCAAGGATCGCTAAGTCCATCCAAGCTGCGTTCGGCGTGGAATATGATCCGGAGGTCATCCTTGCCGAGGCGAATGTCAGTGCGTTGACAAATAGGATTTTGGTGTCGAAGCAGTTGCTCGATGCGTAGAGCTCGCTATTTCATGGCATTATAAAAGTTTACGTTGATGGTTGTTACCATTTCATGACCTTTCATTATTTCTACATAGACGAACGATTGACCCAGCAATGACACCCTGCTATAGTTCTTTTTTTCTTAGGTAGATACGGATTTCATACTAAGAATCAAGCGGATTTTAACACCTTAATAACAGTTGCACACTGTAAAGCAAGCAATATAAGTCTATGCATGCAATGCTGCCAGTGGCATTCTGCAACATCCAGTGAACAGGTTATTAGATGTTTGAAAGTATACTTGCTACATGCATTTCTAACTAAGATGATCTAAGATCTCTCAACCTTTGCACGGGACATCATAAAAATCACCACTAAATAAAACCAGAATATTATACAAACGTCAAGCAACACAAATCCCGTGGATGCGCAACTAGGTTATCTGCAAGGCAAGTGCAAATTATAATCAGTACTGAATAGTAACAAATGATACTCCCCTTGCCTGTGCAGTTTTTTCACAGTAGGGAAACTGTTTTGTAGACTCTAGCCTACATTAGCGTTCAGATAAGAGATGGATCAGATTAGCATGCATGGGTCAGTATTGCCAAATATTAATGGGAATGGTTATAGTCGTGCCCATATGCCTACAGCAAGCTCAACAAGTAGCAAAGTGTGACCTCATTGTTCTATGTAGTGGTGGTGTAAAGTAAATTTGTAGGAGAGACTATCTCATGTCTTCGTATGAGCGTGCTACATGTGTTTGGCGAAATTTGACGTTATCTCTAGATGATTAATTCCTTCTTTCTAATACAAGGTGCTTACACTCGGTGAAATCGAGATTTTTCTATCTGTATAGAGAGATAGAGGGCAAATCGACTGATTGTTGCTTAATGGTCACTACAATCTTGTATGGACATTATCCGAACGCGTCTCACATCTTTGCAACTAACTTTGCTACTCATATCTGTGATATAGAGCAAAAGCCATATAATACAGCTATCTGAGTGTGTATATTATGCAACGGAACTCACTAACAATCCAAATCACAACAGGATGGTTGCAGAAACCCTACGAGATCTTGTACCTCTTGACCTGGGCATAACGGATGCACCACAGTTAAGTCCAGAATGGTCCAGCTGTATAGGGTGCTTAAAAAAGACGAAAGAACTAGGTGATGGCAGTTATGGAGAGATTTGGGTACGTTGTCTAGTTCATCCCTCCTGCCTGCAGAAGATTCCTCATAATCATTTCTACTCGCTACTCGTCATATAGTCTGAATTACTAACATTCAATACACACACACTGTTACAGGAGGTGAAACGTCCCGATATCAAGCTGAAGAATAGAAGATCGGCAAGGTTCGCAGCAAAGGTGTTGAGTAAACCGTTAGAAATTTACTACGATCAAACTGGATTGGCAGAGGAAAAATTCCTCAATAAAGTTATTTATGAGGCAAGACTCATGAGGGAACTCAGACATCCGCATGTGGTATTCTGTTTCATCATTGTTGTTTGGTATCTGCTACTGATAAGTACTCACTGTCTGGAAGCTCAGCGTTTATGAATGATGACAACTGTGTAATCATGTGTGAGGTCGCCCAACATGGGGATTTACACACACGTAGGAAGAAGAGACCTAATGCATGTTTTTCTGTTGAAGAAACTAAGGGCTACACCAGGTAGAGTCGGAACAGTCATAATAACGCAACCACTCTTTGCTTAATTGATATTGGCTAGACAACTCCTCAAAGTATTGGCATATATTCACTCAAAACACGTTGTGCATTGCGATGTAACGTGAGTTCCGTTTCCCATTTATGTGAGCCACGCCAGTAGTTAAATGGTGAAATGGACCTCTGGAGGCCGAGCAACCTATTATTTAAGTCTGAGGAGCAGGTTCTCTCTGCAAAAACGAGAAAGGATAACGGTGTAGAGAAGGAAATTCTTGTGTTGGGTGACTTTGGGATGTAAGTTACTTAATCTTTAGCTGAAAGGTTGTGATTAGGAATAATTGTCTAGTGCTCGTAAGGTACACGAAAGCAAGAAACTAGACTGGGCACCAGGAACACCTGGATATATCTCTCCAGAAATAAAGAATGAAAACAAGTTCACAACCAAAGCAGATGTGTGGTCCACAGGGTACAGATTTGTTTTTCACTTTTGTAAAACTTGTCAGCTAGTAACATTTGCTAGGAGTATTGTGTGCGAATCTTTATCCGGAAGGAACATCTACTGGCAGATAGTGGAGCTTTATAACATTGATGTCCGTTTTCACGCGTATAAAAACATTGAAGGCACAATGACAAACAATAAAGTAGAACGCATGATAGCAAATCTCCCAAGCCATATGACTGATACTGGTGAGGAACCTAAATTTTCGAAGAAGAACAGTATAAACTGAAGTGTAATATGATGCAGTGAAAGATTTCCTTCGAAGAAGCCTCAATGTTGATCCAGAGAAAAGACTATCAGCAGAACAAGCTCTGCAGCATGAGGTAAGAGCAGTGTGCTAATCAAATCAAAGCAGCCTTAACTCCTTTGCATTTAAGTGGTTACAGGATACAACCCCTGACTCCAAAGTAAACAAAAAAGGAGCACGTGGATCGGATTTGTCGCCTATGAAGGAATCAAACAGTAATGCTCATAAAAGATCAATTATTTCAATAGGTAGTAAAAGGGTACAGGAAGAGTCATCAGGAAAATGTCACATTTCTTGTAATTTCTTATAGACTTTATAAAGTAACATGTGTATTGTATATACATTGTAAAGTAATTGTAAGGTTTGTAAATGAATTGTAATGTTTAAATAAGACATATTAATGTATATAAAGACTACATAAGTACTAAGGATGAATAAAATCTATTACATGTATTATACTAACTTTGTATGATAACCTAAAGTATTATACTTGTATTACATTTAAATTATAATCTTAAAAAAGAGTTATATTTATAATATAATAATGTAATAATAACTATTGTTATCTTATAATTTATGCAAAAGGTATATTAATGTATATAATAGTGTAAGAGCACTTGTTGTATCCCTATTATCTTAATAAAAGTATACTATAAGTATATAATATGTACATTATACTTAGATTATCTTGGGCAACTGATACCTAACTTGCTTATGTAATCAACGGCTGAAGATCGAGAGCATATAATGACGCACTTATGCGTGCCACTCTTTCTCTTCAACCTCCACCACCTCTCTAAGTCTAACTCTCTGCCGTGCCACCATGTCGTCGCTTTTGTTCTCTCTAAGTCTCTAGTCTTTCTCCTCTTGCATGCGTCCTACTAGCTGCCACCCCGCCTTCAACAACGTTGACAATAAACATTGCTGCACTCGTCTCTCTAATCAACTGCTGTGATGCCTGTGCTGAGTCCCAGATTCTGCGCAGCTGATTGCACCGTACCCTCCCAGTCTCAACAACGTAAAATGTAAGCAACCAGTTCACTTCATAATAACCTGTGTAATAGTTGCTCATCCCTCTCCTCCCAACTTTTTGTCCCCCTTCCATCCCTTCTGCTCCTCGTTCCACCGATTGCGTTGCCTCTCCTTCGTTATCCTCCTTTTTTTACATTCGTCTACCTTTTTGCATTCGCATTCGTATTCACGCATCCGCATCGTTGACCAGTAGCAAACGACTCCTTCAATAATTCCATGTATCCACGTACTTCTTCCCACTCTGCAGTGCAAGCAATAATCGACGAGCACAAGCTTGCAACAATGTCCTTGTACGACCATCCCTATGGTACTACCCTCTCTCCAATGCTGTACGTGTTCTACTTCTCCATTCATTCCATGCTTGACATCACCCTTGACAGGTCCACCCCACTTGTATTTACATTCCTCGTTGCCGTCCATGACACCATATCGACTGGATACAGTGGCCCACCACTCATCCCACCCGAGATGAGTTGAATCCGTCCACATCTTCCACTTCACCCTCGCCCTTCGAGCCAGAACGTCCCAGAGATACACCTTTGTAGTCATCCGCAACGGCTCAGTTTACCGCACCTCCGATTGCGAGACGTAGCCAGAGCATGCAACGTGCACTTACAGACACGGCTTCGCTAGCTGCTCAAATCAGTTCGTTCAACGCTCCGGATCTCAACCCCGGTGCACCACTCACACTTGCTACACGCCGTCGCGGTGCATCCATCTCTTTACTTCAAGCACCCGCACTCGCTAACAACCCATTGCCTCCTTAGCAAGTCAACCTCCAAACCTGCCTCACAAGTGCAACCTCGACCTCTGCAATCCGTACAATCTCACAATCCACACACAACACAACTTGCAGGGACCGAGTGGCGACCAAGGCATGGTGACAAAGACTACCTCAAACGGCTGAGGAACACATTCGTTCTCTATTGTCAATACACTCGCCATCTGTCGTCAGATTATTTCCCTAATTGTTGTAGATAATAATGTATTTATACAATATTTCAATATAATTATAAACTGTTATTTCAATAACAAATGGATATAAGGACAAACTTATCTTATACATCTTATATTTATATGTTTTCCTTGTTAAAATAACAAGTATTATAATACTTAGCCATTTTGTGAGGTGCACTTTAAGCACTTGTATATCTTAGTAAGTACTACAATTCTTATTATTCTTGACCAGATAGTCAAGACTTTTTAATAGCTTTCTTAGCTTCTTATTACCTTCCTAAAACCCCTAGGTACACAATAAGCTCTTATACATAATGTAGAAAATATATATAATTTATATACATATAAGCTAATACAAAGTTTGAGATATTTTCCTGATAGAGTATCAGCATAGTAAGTCGAGATTACATGGTTCATGGATGTCAAACCTGGCATGGAAACAGTCTTCTAAGGAAAAACATGGATGAAGACACAATACACCAGAAGAACTGATCAATAAATTGGAGGATACATAATTCCTTACACTAAGCCTTGCTTGTCATTCTTGCCTTTCAAATAGACAGACAGAAACTAGTCATTGTTGTCCTTGTAATTATTAACATTTACTACTAATATTACTATTACTGTAAAAATCTATCCTAATATCTCCACAGTTTTACTTTATTTTCTGTATTATATATTTATATGATTGCTTACACAAACAAATTAATAATCTTTGTATAAAGCATTGTAATGAACAGTACAAATACATGTTTCTAGAACAAAGTTTGTTAATCAAGCTTACTAGTAGTTTGGTGATTCTAGTAGTTGTAATAATTATAATAAGATAAAGAGTTATATAATCAGAAAATGACAACCTTATTATGTTTAAGAATGGTGCAAAGTATTTCAAGTAGCCTTGAAGAAAGTAGCACTTTGTACTATTTTCTATACATATTATATAACTGAAGCAAATATTGATATTATTTCTAGATCCACTAATCTTTAAATCCAAATCTATTGGCTCAGATAGAAAGAAGAGAGTCTGTCTAGCTGCCTAACATGTCTTCTAGGCAATCCAACTGATTATTACTTAGTTTCTCTTCTTTTATATACTAGAATCTTCAGATTTACATTCTACACCTGTTTTAAGAGAGACTGTTAGTATACTTACTAGTAGTTTGATAATTATGGTATTTGTGATAAAGCATAATAAAATAGAGGTTTATGTAATCAGCAAATGGGGAACTAGGAGCTTTTCAAAATAATGCAAAGTGCTTCAAGTAAACTTGGAGAGAGCAGCATTTTGTGCTATTGCTTGAGTGTAATACACAACTGGAGCAAATATTGACATTATTTCAAAGGACTATTAACATGTAAATCTAACATCCAGGCTTGTATAGAGAGCAAGAGTCTGTCTAGCCTAGTATAAATGCTTAGGAAATCCATTTGATCATTGTTTAGTATACACTTAATATTGTATCTGGATTTTCCAAATGTGTTCTACATCATTGTAATCAACTTTACTGATCATTCTAGTAGAATAGAGCATTGTATCAAATGTTGGCTATTTACCTGTGTGGCAGCACTAAACCTCAGTATCAATCAATGAGCCACCAGAATGGAGTGTCTGTATGATCTTGAACCTCTAGAACTAGATGTAATACATGTGCCTCAGCTAAGCCCTTAATGGTCAAAGTCTATAAAATGCTTTCAGAAGGTGAAAGAACTTGGTGAAGGCAGTTATGGAAAAATATGGGTATGTTTCCAAGTTCATCCTTTGTACATACAGAAGGTTCTCGTGGTCTTCTTGGTGCTGGTTTACTTGCAACTCTTCATATGACCTAACTAGCCAACTGGACTCAACCATCAGGAAAAAGTCAGATTCATTATAATGCATTGTAGACTTTGTAAAAGTAATATAAGTATTGTATATACATTGCAAATAACTGTAAGATCCTTATAATTTTATTACAATGTATATACAATACTTACATTATGTTTTACAAAGTCTACAATACATTATAAGAAATGCAACTTTTTCCTGATGACTATTCTACAGGAGATAGAGCGTCTTGATATTGAGCAGAAGAATGGCAAGCCAGCAAGGTTCGCAGCAAAATTAATATGTAGACCACGAGACTACAATGATCGGGACGGATCCGAGAACAAAAAAGTCATCGAGAAAGCTAGATACGAAGCTCAGCTCATGATGGAACTCCGACATCCGCATGTGGTAAGCCATTTATTTCATCACTGTTATCTGACACTCTTCACCGACAAATACTCTCCTTCTGGGAGCTCGAGAGTTTTGGGGCCTTTATAAATGACCGTCAATGTGTAATTATATGCGAGGTCGCCGACCTCGGGGATTTACGCATACATTTGAAAAAGAGAGCCGATAAGTGCTTTTCTCCTCAGGAAACTAAAAGCTACATAAGGTACAGTTATGGCTGTTGACGCAATGGGCCTGATTTCATATCATCTAATTGGTGATACTTAGGCAGCTCCTCAAAGGATTGGCATATATTCACTCGAAGAACGTTGTGCATTGCGATATAAAGTGGGTTCCATGTTTTTATGTGTATTATTGGAATGTCTAATATGGTGTTCTGGAGGCCAGCAAACTTGCTAATTAAATCTCGAATCCCAGGTCACCCTACAAGTACAAGGGGGGACAACGTTACAGAGAAGGAAATAGTTGTGATATGCGATTTTGGGATGTGAGCTACCAACCCAAAGTGTAAGGAAGTTATTCATGCGTTTACTTATTTAGTGCACGTAAACTTCCCGAAGACAAGTCACTAGAGTTCACTGATGGACCGCGTCAGTACATGGCTCCGGAAGTATGGAATGAAGATAAACATACAACCAAGGCAGATATATGGTCGGCAGGGTTAGAACCACATTTTATTCACTTCTTCGTGGAACTTGTTGGCCAATGGCCATTGACTTGTTGGTTTATTTTAGGAGTGTTGTATGCGAATTCTTAACTGGAAACAACTTTTACGACAAGATAGTGAAGCTTTACAAAATTCAGTATCACATCTTGAAAGAAGTTGCAGGCGAAATGACAAGTGAGCAAGTTGAGTACATGATAAAAAATCTTCCGAGCCATATACCTGAGGTGGGTGAGTAATACAATTTTCTCGGAGAGAGGCAGCATAATTGGAGTGTGATGTGATGCAGCGGAAGATTTCCTTCGGAGATGCCTCGAGGTTGATCTAGAGAAAAGATGCTCGGCGGAAGAGGCATTGCAACATAAGGTAAGCGTATTATCTCAGTTAACATGAATACGTTTCAACTAATACTCATCTAAGTGGTTCCAGGAAGGAGTTCAAACCACAGAGTCGAAGAAGGCATCGGTCACGCCAGAGAAAGTGGAGAACCAAAAACAAGCATATGGATCAGATCCGTCAGCTAAGGAAGAATCAAAAAGTAAAGGCCATGATAGATCTGTAAATCCCGAATCCAGTAAAAAGAAACGGGATGGACATCAGCATAGTAAGTCAAGACCAAGTTGCTCATGGATTCAAAATCTCGCACGAAGGCAGCCCTCTGAGAAATCGAAACAAGGGAATGTTCCAAGTTCTAAGTCCGGTTCAAACAATGGAAAACATCGTCATAGGTACAGGAAACCAGGAGAACCTAGTCAATAATTCACTTGACTTAAAGTTGGAATATACGGGCTTCGCTACACTTTTCTTTTCAATTTTTATCTCTTGAATAGTTGGATGGAAAAGAGGTGGCGGTGGCGGTGGCGGTGGCGACTTCAAAATAGTTGACATCTAGTTTTGTCGAAATTACCCAGAAGAGTGCTTCGATAAAACTGATCCCTATTTCCTCCATACGTGAACAAGAAAACTTCATATTCAAGCGGATATGAGTACGCTAACGATACATGCATATAGTAATGCAACGAACAGTATAAGACGTACATCTGTCTGATGACAATAGCTCGACAGTCGTAGGCGTCGTAACGAGTTACGAAACAAAATGAGACAAAGATCCTTCACCTTCCTGCTAGCCCGTTAGAGTACATACATCCGCGATTAATCACTGTATCACCATAACTGCACTATCCGAAATCGTGGGATAGCGACCATGACAGAATAGAGATCAGACTAATTCGTGAGTTCGTCAACGTGACCTTTCTCAGAGTCGACTTCACCAGGGATGTCATCGAGCTGAATAGAAACTCAATCAATTATCGTTGAAAAAATTTGTGGCAGAATTAATATACCTTATCGAGATCAAACAGACATTCTTTAATGATATTGACCGCTCTTTGCAGGTCAGCCTCCGAAATGACGAGTGGCGGAGCAAAACGAATTCTTTCAGGAAAGAAATAAGAATCTCAGTCAGCCTTACATTCCTCCTTAACCCAAGGGAGCAACCTACATATTCACATGCGTAGGTTTCGCAAGGACACCCCTACTCTTCAACAGCAGACAAAACTGCCAAGCAGTCCTCCCACGCGTACTCTGCGACTCGTCGATCACGATGGCGTTGAGCAGTCCGCGTCCACGCACAACTTTGACGAGAGGATGGTTAAAAGCGCGAACGGCG
The DNA here is from genome assembly GCF_000271605.1 of Fomitiporia mediterranea MF3/22. Classification (NCBI taxonomy): domain Eukaryota; kingdom Fungi; phylum Basidiomycota; class Agaricomycetes; order Hymenochaetales; family Hymenochaetaceae; genus Fomitiporia; species Fomitiporia mediterranea. The sequence goes on from NW_006760389.1 coordinate 3,158,464, forward strand.
GAGCGGAACTTCTCGCCGAGGATGTTTGCACGCTCAGCAAGGTTCTCCTCGATGAGGACGGAGAGGGCGGTTATTGCCACTGCGCATCCGAGAGGGTTCCTATAAGTAGGAAAGAAATTAGGGAGGAAGTGCGTCAGTGCGAGGTATGTAAAGTAGGAATGATAGACGAACCCTCCATAGGTACTTCCATGTTCTCCTGGCTGAATGCAGAGCATGATATCCTTATCAGCAAGAACAGCAGAGACAGGGTACACTGGAAGATTGAAATTAAGGTAAAAATATTAACCTAAACGAGGAAGAACAAAACTAACCGCCTCCAGACAGAGCCTTTCCGAGAAGGATCACATCTGGACGTACGTTGTCCCATTCGCAGCAGAGCATCTTGCCTGTGCGGCATAGGCCCTGAGTATGCGTAATAATTAGATAGGTATTCAAAAAAAAAAGGTATAACAGGAAGCCTGCCTACCGTCTGGATTTCGTCACAAATCAGGAGTACATTGTGCTTTTTGCACAGTTCGTGGCATTTCTTAAGATAGCCATCTTCTGGGACAACAATGCTATTCATAGCTACATCAATAATGCATACCATGTGGGAAAAGGTAATGCCTTACCCAGCTTCTCCTTGAATAGGTTCGACAAGAAAAGCACCAACATTCCCGCCATGAAGCTCGAGAGCACGTTCAAGGTCCGAGATAACTCCGAAACGGATATATTTGACTTCGCCTCCGTCAACGTAAGTCGGACCGACACCCTCAAGATAAGGCCCGAAGCCACGTCGACTCTCGGGATCTGTGCTCATACTGTACCATATCTCAATGTGTTGCCTAAGACGAAGGACGCCATAAAGGCCAATAACGTACCTAATCACACCAATTGTCCTCCCATGAAAATTGTTTGCAGCACTCAGGACAATTGCCTTTCCTGGCTGGACACCCTTCTTCATGTATGCCCACTTTCTCGCGAGCTTAATGCCTGTCTCAACAGCTTCTGCACCGGTGTTCATTGGCAGGACCATGTCATACTCAAACATCTCAGTAATAACTTGAGCGAAACGTCCGAATACACTGTTGTAAAATGCTCGGGAGGAAAGTGTGAGCTTCTGTGCCTGCATTATGAGAGTATTGACAATCTTCGGGTGGCAATGGCCCTAGACGGGGAAAGTCAATTCAACTGTATGACGTATGGTCAAGAAATCGTACTTGATTCACGGCACTAGAAGTTTGGATTAATGCTTAGATGTTAATTATAATTCTAGCAACTCAATCCACATACGAATATGCCGATAACATGTCAATATATTCATTGCCTTCGGGATCCCATACTCTGTGACAAAAATTTGAACTCTCTTCGAGAACCGAAGCCTATGTTACTCACTTAGCCCCTTTAGCAGACTCAAACACCACTGGCAGGGGATGGTAACTACATGGATAAAAACGAGCCGTTAGCGAAAGTCGCGAAGCAGAATCACGGGAAAAGGCACGAGCGAAGACTATGATCCTATGACGAGGAGGACTCGACGGTACGGATTTGGCTTGACGATGTCGTGTTGCACGCTCCGATCAATCTCAGATGATGTGGGTTCTGTGCACAGAAATACACCACGGCAATACTGTGAGGATCGAGAGCACCGCAAGGCTACAACAGAGTTCGCTAGACGGAGGTAGTACTCACTTGTGGGCGCCATACTCATGTTCCAAACTAATCACATCCGCTGACGAGAGGTGTGCATCGCCGGTGTCGGACCGTGCGGTCGTCTTGCCATTGGTCAAAGGAAACACGTTCGATACCATGATTGACTGAATACGTATACTGAATGAGGAGTGCGCTCTTTGTGCTATGCGATAGAGTGTCGACGGGAAGAGCGTATGGGAAGATGGGAGTCGGTGACAAAGCAGTCGGGCTGTGTTCGAGTCACCCAGCGTCGGGCAAGCTCCGGATCCCGGTAGAACTCCGGGTAAATATTGGCTTTTAAGCTACAAAAATAGTACAATTTACGAGAATTTCTAGGCCGGAGTAGCGCAATGGCAGCGCGTAGCTTTCCTACTTTGAGTAAGAGGCTAAGGCTGTGGGTTCGAGTCCCACCTTCGGTTTTGCTCATGTTGGTCCATATTTATTTTTACTTCTCTTCTCCATCTTTAACATCCGATTGTAGATATCCTAATTTCTATTCTGGTTACCTTCTAGGTATATGCGACGATGTCCTTCGGTCCCAGAAAGCAAAGTCGACGAACACGTCAGCCAAGTACCATTCTCTCAGTGGATGCCAGACAAAATAATGTCATAGGATTGCTTTCGCAACACGAAGGACACAGGCCATACCGTACCATACTAGGCGATGCAAACTACTTCCAGCTTTAGAAATTGGGGCAAGCATACCCATCCGCTCATTCAGCCAAGCAGTATGACTCAACAGCCACCATCCATAACAGCTCTAGGAGGAGTCGATTCGGATAACTCGACGCGCCTGGCTTGCCAACTTCCACCAGAGCTACTGCTACATATATTTGAGCACACCCTAGATACCAGCATCAATGATTACAGGTTGCCTTCTCACAGTCAGACAGCTGCACCACTCGTCCTATCCTGGGTTTGCTCATCCTGGCGTCGACTTGCTATTACAACCCCTAGACTATGGACCTCAATTTCACTCGGGTCTCATGGATCAAGCCCAGCATGTGATGCGTGGATCCTTGATCTCTTCATCTCACGGTCTGGCATCAAGTACCCGTTATCCTTCGCCATGAACTATGATGCACCCGGATCAGCACGCCAGGAGAAGAGCTCGCTAAGCCGGGCACAGAGCAAGGCGTACGTGGCAAGCATGCATAAAATCGCAAGGCGGCTTGTAGCTGTACGCCACAGGTGGCGACATCTAATCGTCAATGCACTCGTTCTGGACGCTCTTGCCCCTCTCTTTCGTGCACTACCTCAAGGCACTCCGTTACTCGAATACTTAAGTCTGTCAACGAAGTATACTGGATTTCATGGGCGAGAGTATACGATGAGGCTTACGTCATGCAATCGTTTACGCACTGTGCGAATCCTATCGCCAATGGTGTTCTTTGATCCTTCCTTGCCACTTCTCCCTAATCTCACCACTCTGGACCTACATTTTGTTCAGTCTCTTCTAGATGCTATTGCCTGGCTAGCAGCTTGTCCGAATCTCGAAAGGCTATCCATCGAACTGTATGCTTCATTGCGACGTCATGAACCTCTAAGCACTTTGCAAATCCGATTAGAACGGCTATCCCATTTCTCGCTTACCTGTTCTTATGGCGAGTCGGATCCGGGTCCGCTCCTCGATTGCATGATAACTCCAAACTTGCAATCACTTCATTTTATTCGATACAGGACATCGTTGTTAGGTCCAGACAATTCATGGCAGAATATTGTTGGCCTCCTTGAAAGATCTGAAGATCCACCATTGCATGAATTACACTTGATCGACACGCCTGAACATCCTGATCAACTATCAAACGTGCTACAACGAGCAAGTCGCGTAAAGTATCTTGCTCTGGAAGGAGAAGCTGTCACGGATGAATTGATACAGCAACTGTATGCGGGTCCTGTTGGCGGTGAACTCGGTGGAAATGCTGATGCTATTCCACTCTGTCAGAAACTTGAGACACTAGAGCTGCACGACGTACCTGCTTGTTTTCCAACTATTATTGATGTAGCTCGATCTCGGACTAAAGTTTTCGAAGGGACAGATACTGGTTCTAACGCATTCAGGACATTGAAATCCTTGATCCTCTCATATGAAACGTTCGGACATTTCTTTAATGATCCAAACAACTTTATTACCATTCCAAGTGATTTGAGTATTGCTTTCAAGCCAACAACGGCTCGATAATAAGCTTTATAATTCAGGCTATACATAAGATACAAAGCCAAAATTAAATAATGGTCCCAGCAACCTTGAAAGGAAGATAAATGGAATTGTTTTTAAAGAAATAATCCTGCAAAGCTCGGAGATATCAAAGGCTCCCACTGCTACAACCGTCTTCTGTCTGTTTTGCTGCCTCACGAAGGTTGAGTGACATTCTACTACCAATAATACAAAAGCATGCTTTGGTTATGGCTGGAAATATGGATACTAGGGAGCCTCGCTCGTATGGTAGAGCTGAGTTGACTACGACTGCTGCAATGGAAATTGCTATATAGGTGGTGAAAAGAATGAATACCTACACAAGACAGAAGATACCTGAGACTCACCAAGCATGATACTGTAATAGAAGAACCCATTGCGGATAAGGATCGTAACAAGATGTGTCTTCCGGACTTGGAATAGCACAGTTAGTCTCAGGTAGTATCTTTGTACATCAGAAACTGTAGTTCACCAGTTCGAAATGGCCTGTACAACGTCAAACCGAAAGTTACTATGTCAAATACAATGATTGCTGTATAGCAGGGTACTGTAGTTTGCAACGTAATGTCGTTCGTATTAGAGCGAACAAGTCCGCTCTCGCATCCAAGAAATGCTGCAGACAACGGGTCGGTCGCATCTGGGGAGAAACAGTGAATGATGGAAATTGTTTGTTGAGAATTTGGAGCTAATAGGAACGTACAATCAACAGTTATACTAAACCGTATAAGTATAACACACAGTGCTATATCTGTTGCCTAATAACAGGGTTAAGATTAATCTATGAAATAGCTTTTAGCTGCTCACTGTAGTTATTATAAGGAGCACCCAAATGACTGTTCGGTTTCGTTGCCATAGTGTGATTGTGCGTAGAAGGATGACAATTATCAATAAAACATTCGATATACTGGTTCAACTTTATTTATTAGAAAATGGGCTACCTTGCAGAGGAATAAGAAATAGCAATGCACCCCTTAAAGTATATCTCTATTTTACAGCTGAAAGCTGTAATGTAAATTTCTGGATACTAGCCTATTGTTATAGTATGTTTACTAACAGCTATCATTAAGGATTAATAAGGCAAATATTCCATATCATATAACTTAAGTTGTTACTTACAATTTCAGGGCTGGCTAAATCCAAATAGTCTGAACAGCAGTAGAAAGACAATTTGTTTGTCAAATTATCCACAAATTTAAGGAGACAGAAGATATAACATACAAACAAGAGAGAGTGCACCTTCAAATACTACTGGCCACCTAGTAATGAAGAATAACACAGAGCCTCTTGAACACTGCTTAGACCAGAACAGGAAGAGCTATAATATAATAAACATCTCTTTATTGCTGGCACAATGGTTAATGAACATGCCTCTCTGTAGTGTGTTAGCTGCAGAAGTATAAAATGCACAGAAGGGTAATACTTACTCTGGAAGAGTCAAGGTGTTATCATACAGCATAACCACAAACGAAACAACTTAATCCAGGGCTTGTTAGCACAGAATAGCTCAGATAGTTTGAAAGTGAGAACACACATATAATATACTGCAAGTCATGTCAACTTCAATGACTCGTTTACTAAGGAAACAACGTACCCTAGCAGACTGTTGATCCTGAGCAACCTGCTGGATAATTTCAAGAAAAGTAGGCACTTGGCTCGTCATGGTCTTTGTCTAAGGAGGCGACCAAACGAACACGTTCACTGCTGGCTTGTATTATACTACTCGAGCAACACAGCATAGTACTTCAGGAGAATCAAATCATCCATACTTTTATTAGAAACCTTGCTGCAGCCGGGAGTAGTACAGACTAACTGAGTTGTCTTTGTAGCTGATTAACAGGATAGATCGAATGTTGATGTCTAGATGTGATAGATGATTTGTTGCAAGGATATTGATGCAGATTAAGGAATACGTCTCTAACTGATGTTCATTGGTGAAGTCTACAAAGTCAGAGATTTCAGAGACAATTCTTATAAATGAAAGATAGGAAGATAGCATGTGTTTCTTGGCTTTGTACTAGTTTGGAGTATGAAACATGCACACTTTTCCATTTACCATTAATCATCTCGTTTCTACACCCATCATTCCCAATAAGCTCTCCATGATCCTACTATGGATAGACAACTACCGGAGGGAAAGGACGATCTCGAATACACTACAATGATTGTGGAAGCGGAGCATTCATCACTCATCTCGATATCGAACCAACGATACATCTCAAGTTATTAATGGAATGGAAACCGTCAGTGATCACTATCAAAATCGCATCCTCTTGCACGTCCGAGTCTCTCCTCAGTGGATCTCATCGCCTCTCGGAGGTTGAGCGAAATCCTGCTCCCGACGATACAGAAGCTTGCCTTGATGATCGGCGAGAACATGGCGATGAGAGAACTGCGTTCAAATGGAAGAACCGAGCTGACGGTGACTGCGGAAACTGAGATCGCTGTGCAACAATGGCAAAAGAATGAGGCAGTGAACTCGTAACACGATAGAGAAGATTTCTCGATCTCACCGAGCATGACGCTGTAGTAAAAGAAGCCGTCTCGAACAAGTATGGTAACGAGATGGGTTCTCCGTACTATCGTGTTACAACATCAATCACTGCTACTCGAGACGAGAAAACAACGTACTAGTTCTTAACGCTCGGTACAGCGTCAAGCTGAATATCATTGTATCAAATGCGATGAGGGCGATATAACACGGTATGGTTGCCTTCGGATTAAAGCTGATAAGGCCGCTTTCACACCCAAGGAAAGGAGCGAAGAGCGGGTCGACCATATCTGACAAGCACGTAGTTAATATAAACAAATTGGACATTGCATGCGGAAAGGTCACACAATCTAATGAAATACTAAGGTGGGTCAAGAGAACGAGCAAAGCTACGTCTGTAGCCTGAACGTCCAAAAGGGATTAGAGTTCTAATCAAGAGTTCAATCGCATATTTACTCACCATGGCGGTCGTGAAAAGCACAAAAATAATTGACCGCGTTCGTTCCCAGAGAGCAATCGTCCGAAGTATGATGACAACTGTCGAATATGTCAAAATACAGCAGTAGGTGATATTGGCAAAAGTTGCATGCCTTGTAGAGGAATCAGGAATACCAAGGCCCCCCTGTGCGAAAATTAATCACGCGCATATAGTCAGCATTTCTTTTTGATTTCATCATTGCAGTCATCGCGAGGACAACATACCACGCAGTGAGGTACGCCTCCATCTTACAACTGAAACAAATAAATGCTGTAAACGGACTCATCCAATTATTCAGATGTGAGAAGGAAGACTGACAACTACCACCGAAATTTAGCGATTCCATATCAACATGTTGCACGGAATTAAACCTTACTCACAGGTTCGGAACTCTTGAAATCCAAGGAATCTGCACGAGATATTCCACAAGACTACCATCAGAACCAGGACTGAATAGAAATGACAGAATCGACGTACAAATCAAGTAAAGCAAACTCTCAAGCAATACAGGCCATCTAGTAATGAAGAAAAGTGCTGAACCTCGCGAACGTCTTGGACCCCAGAATAACGAGAACTACAAAGTATTATGCATCAACGTCACCAGTGTCACCACCATTACACTCCAGAAGAAAGATTGAGCATACTTCTCTAAGATACATAGCACAACCGGGTATATTTAGTCCAGACGCCTTCGTCGAAAAATTCAAGCAGAGAAGACGTACTTGGAAAGTGTCAAAAGGTTATCGTAGAGCATAACGACAAACGAAGCAACTACACCCAGCCATTGTCAGTATCACTATTCGTTCATACCCGAAGAAAAACTTAGATACACACTTACGACATACTGCAAAAAAGAAATATAAATAAGTGATTGAATATACACAGGAACAAGGTAAAATTAATCGAAAAACGCACTTTAACAGATTGCTGATCCTGCGCAATCTGCTGCAACGTTTCAGGCGAGCCAGGAAAAGAGAGGGTAGGGTTATCCAGTAAACTCCGCGCGCTACTCGTCATCGTTCGTATCATTGTCAAATTCATGTCACCCGTAACGTCCATAACGTCCACTCCGCAAGCAGACCGAAATTTAAAACCAATGAAAATTTGTCCTGTTAGTGCCTACAAGACGCCAAGGGCAGTTTGTCCATAGGACAAAAGCGCGAGGGTAGGGAAAAGGGGTAAAGAGGCAAACGGAGCCTAGCGTACGTCAACGAGTTATTTTATACAAGACACTTGGACAGATGACAGAATCCTTGAGCCCATGTGTAACGTACACATGCATCCACAGCCGCTCTGTACAATGGGTATGCGAATGCGAATCGGGAAACGCTACCCATACTTGACGAGATGCTCAGAATCCCAAATTATACAGGTCGTGTCACGAAAGAAGTTTTCAAACTCCTCGTGCAGCTGAAGAACTCGCTGTAATGAGAGAGAGAGAAACAATAGTGAGGGAGAATGGATTAATACTTACTGAGACCGGCACTTCATTTCGTGTACAAAGTGGTGGAAGGTGGATGACGTGCCGAACGAAGCGACATTCGGGAAGTCGGGAGTCCGGCTGTAACCACTTTAGCGTTCTTCTGTGTAGTCTATTATTGATGCCCTGGCAGATTGTGTGTATACACTATATACTATCAGTACTAGTGCGTTCAGCGTCGCTCGGTTTTACAGTAACGTCTATTGTACACTCTGGGTTCTTGTGAATCTGGGAGAGATAATTTCTTTGCTGTCTAAAAATATTTCCTACCTCGGAACCGTTATAATTTATTCAGTTATTCTGAGACCTATTATAGGACTTAATTCTACTTACCAATTCTATGAAATACCACCCTCCGACAATCTTGAAAGCCAAGCAATAGAGAACTTGAGAGTGGTAGATAAAGGAGAGAGGGGCACATCAATTCTTTCATTATTCAATAATCCACGAACATACCAGTCTACACCGATCTCACAATAACACCAAACACTACTCCAAATACCAAACGATTTCATAGGGTATAACAAAATCACCTACCTTCATCCTTTTCATCACCTTCACCAAACCTCATCATCAGACTCCCAACCAGCTCCTTACACCTCCTGCCTCTACTCCAACTCGCCGTCACGCAACAGCATCCAGAAAACTCAAACAGACGCCTTCCCACGCGGCTCAAACGGCAACAGCAACGCCACGAGCCCCGCAACAATGATCAACACACCCGAAATGTACACTGGTGCAGCGGTCGTCACTTTCGCGTAGAGAGCGATGATCGGAGCCTTCATTCCCAATTCACGGTTGAAGTGTTCACAGTTCGTGAATCACGATTCACAATTGTTACGTTAAGAAAGCAAACAAACGATCAAGCAATTAGAATAAATTTTCGAATGTTAGATTTATCGAGAGGAAAAGGAAGGAGGAAGAGTAGACGCACAATGACACTGAAGACACGCGTAGCAATAGCGACGAGGCCGTTTCCTGTTCCTCTATCCTTTGCTGGGAAAATCTCGGGCGAGATGGCGTATAGTACACCATACATGATCTATATCCACACAGTACAATACAATACATCAATCAGTACATTAACACATCAGCTTTCCAAGAAACGAAACCATACAATAGAATACAAGAAGGAAAGGGAAGACAAGAACAGGATGAAGGACTCACGTTGCTAAAGAACGAATACGCACAGTTCCACCCAAGAAGCGCGTTGGACGTACGTGCTGTCGTGGTTGCTAGGAGGAAGACAGCCGTCCCGACTATTCATTTTCCGTCCAAAATAGTGCGAAATGAAATACAGAATGTCAGATATTATTAGCATTATCATGTGTGTGTGTACTGAGAAGTAGGCAAGCGAAATTGCACGTCACGTACCACAAGAAAGCATAAGTGTGCCTCTTCTACCGAGTAACGGCAAGTCGACTGCCCATCCGGCTAGGAAAGCTCCTGGTATGCCGGTGAGTGCGAGTATGACAGTCTGCGAATAAGTTTGATTAGATTAGACTGGCTATCTAGAGGAGTCATGGTGAGGGTTATGGACTCTGGACGTACGTTTCTGTATGTTGTGGTGAGTGAGGCGTCGCCGTATGCATGTCCCTTTGATGTCAATAGGAACGGTAGGAAGCTGTTATACCTAAACGCATAACTTGGATTTTAGTACGTGGAAAAGTCAATTTAGGCGGAAGGTTACTCACAAGGTCGAAGCAAGGCCGATTATCGCTGTTCAGATCCAAATCAGGAAATAACATAAGAAAAAATATGCACGAAAAGTGAATGACGACATGCTCACCCCAGAGAAAGACTAATAGACTTGTAGACCACGCGACCTTCCTCGTAGCAAACAAGCCCTTCAAATGTACCCACGTCTCTTTCGTACTCCTCTTCGCTGCTCCACTTACACCCCTCTTCTCATTCTTCTCATTAAAGTCGGTAAAATTCAGTTGAGACGAACCAGTGACAGCACCAGCCCTTCTCAACTTCTCCACCGTCAAACTACACTGCACGCCATTCGCCCTTGCAACAGCTTGTAAAACCTTAACGGCCTTCTCGTCTTCCCCTCTCGCAACCAAATATCTCGGACTTTCGTGTAGGGTGAAGACGAGTGCGCGGAGAGCCCAGAAGAGGAGCATTAGTGCGCCGAGGGTGAAGAGGAGGTAACGCCAGCCTCGATTATCTGAATCCACGCATACAGATCCTGGTGTGCAAGAAAAGTTGGCGATGAGAGGCCAAGCGACGAGTGCTGCTACTAAGTAGCCGATGCACCACCAGATGGAGAGGATTGTTAGGAGGTATTGGTGGCTTGCCGGGATAAACTCTACGATCGACATATCGACATCAAATATCAGTACATAAAAAATCTACTTAGCAGGCAATGAAATAATTGAATGGACGAACCGAGGAAAACAGCAGAATCAACAGGCATATTCCCTCCCACCCCAACACCAACAACAGCAAAAAGACTCGCTAGAGTGACGAAGTTCTGTGATCCACCTGCTGCGATGCCAAATACGCCGGAGATGAAGAGTGTAATATTGAATGACCACCTTCACCAAGTGAATGAACAAAATCCCAATTTCAATGAAAATGAGTCCATTGAGCTGAGTATATGCGTACGTACCTTCTTCCGATGATATCACACCCTAACCCCCAAAACGCAGCTCCGACGAGTAGACCTGTGTTGAGAGCGAGGGAGAGGAAGGGAGGGCGGACGCCGAATTCGTTTACGACTGGGGAGAGGATTAGTCCAGCGAGTTGCTAAACGAAACAATAATTTCAAATAAAAATAATGTTAGCACTAGAAATGCGCGGGAAAAGATGGATGGAATACGAACCGGCCAGACGCTATCACTATAAATAAGGAAGAAAGGAAGAAAGAAAACTTTATAAGAGAGGATTTTTTTTTGGTAGGGAGGGGGGAGGAGACTTACGCGAACCACCCGAAGCCGGCGGCTACGAAGAGTTTCCACTACAAAAAATAAAATCATTATCATCCAATTCGTTTCCAATTTCAGTTCAATCCAATCCAAATATATGAATACGAAAATAATCGACATCGCTATGAGTATGAGTATGACATACCTGATACCTCCCCATACCAATCTCAGCAAAAGCCTCGTTCAAGAGATGCGCTTTTGCATGGTAGACGGGATCGATATCTTCTTGGCGATACAAGTCCACCTCTACTTTCTCACTTTCGTTGTTCAACAATTCTGGCGTCGATAAACCTAGTTCATTGATGCTCTTGCCACCAGCGACAGCGCCAGGAGCAGGAGCGTAGGCTTTCGATTTCGGATCAGTCAAGTTGTTCGCATCATCCGCCTCCAGTCCATTCTTGTCATCACCATTAGTATGATGTGAGGTAGGAGAGGTAGGAGAGGTAGGAGAGGTAAGAGAGGCAGGAGCCGTCTTGTTACAGACCATAGCCATAGCCCGCGCGAACATGGTGAATCGATAAATCGTGAAGGACAGCACGACACGAGTTATCGAGACGAGACAGGATCGCGGGGGAGTGCGCTGGGATTTGGAGCGGCCTCGCTGAACTTAGTCACTTACTTATGCCTTCTTGATGATGATGGACAGTTTTTGTGTGTGCAGAAGCTTGGAAGCTTGGATTGGAAGCCTACTTTATCTCGGTTCCGCGTCGGTCCGGTTGATTGTGTGCTAGGGTTAGAATAGGTTGTGGTTTCTCACCATTAGATTTGTCCTGGACTCAGATGTTAATACTTATCGATTCAATATCAATACCATTGTCAAATATTAACACTAGTACTATGTATCTTTGTGTACTAGCAAAGTACGTACTTCAGCTCTTCTGACTACCCCCAGCCTCCTGCTCTCTCCTCAACCGTCTCCGCTTCACATCCCAATTAAACACCCTCGCCATATTCACCTCCATAATCGTCACCTGCTCCTTCAAGTACTCCAAATCGGAATTATAGTTCGTGAGGTTTTCTTCTGCGACGCTTAGTTTGGATTGGAGTAGCGAGATGGCTTCGGGGATTTTGTAGGATAGCATTACGTCTGCCTAGAAACAAAATTTAAAGAAAAGGACGGGGTAAGTTGTAGATTAGTTGGGTTGGAGTGATAGGAGATGTGGTAGTGGAAGCGTACTCCGAGCCATAAGAAGACAGTATCAGTATCCTCCAACTCCGCCTCCGCATATAGCGTATCGTTCAGCTCGAAGGTCGTTCGTATCGGCTTTTTCGAACCAGACTCGTCATCCTCAAGATCTTCGTCTAGATCATCATCGTCATCGGATTTAACTTTCTTTCCTTCCTATATGCACCACATCACCACATCGTTCAACATTCGTTCAGCATACGATTTATAAGTATATAAATTTAAGGTAGGATAAGGTAGGAGACGCACTCTTTGCTCCGCTAAGAACTCAACCATAGTCAACGTCTTCCTAATATCCGGTATCTTCACCTCAATAGCCGCTTTTCGTTGTGTTAAGTTGGCTTCCATGTATCGGTACTTTCTTCCATCGCGAAACAAGGTCATAAACATTAGCACGCGATAGGGATAGGGAGAAGGAGAGGTACGTACGACAACGCCTCCTGAAACCGAACAAGCACAGGCTCCACTTCACCCTCCGGACCTCCAACGTGTTCCTCTACGTCTGTCTAAATAGGTCAGAGTTAAGCCAAAAGACCTTGAGAATGTAAGGTCGAAACGACGTACGATGAACGGTGCATGGGGGATGCCTCGTGGGTTCTTTTCTCTCTGAGTAGATTCTGTGGACTTTGACATCTTCCCGCCGTTTTGAACGTTGTGATGGGGAACGATGGGGAGGTGGGTGTTGAGAGTAAGTTGGTTGTGCTGTTACGTGAATGTAGCTTTAGTCTCGGTGCATTTCATTTTGGCTGTAGTGTTTCCTTACGCGTGTCTCAATTAGGAAATATTTAGTCGGCATCCCCCGAATAAAAATTTGTTAAAGAGTACAATTTTCTTTCCGCTGCTGGGTTTACTTCACGGTAAGTAATCTCATCACGTCTTCATGTCCTCCACCTGTCATTCTCATCACCCTCCCTCACCAACTCTCAGTACACCATAGTCAAGTCAAGCATGTCCCGCCTAATCATAAAAAACCTCCCGCCCTACATAACTCCCCCTCTCCTCAAACAACACTTCTCACAAAAGGACGGTCCGGGAGGGACGCTCACTGACGTCCAAGTCGCACAGACACCAGATGGTAGGAGTAGGAGATTCGGGTTTGTTGGGTATAAGACGGAGGAGGAGGCGAGGAAGGCTAGGGGGTGGTTTGATAGGACGTTTGTTGGGATGACGAGGATTGGGGTTGAGGTTGTTGAGGTGAGTGTTTTCTTCACGGTTGTGCCAGTTTGTTAACTATTTTCGGGCCCGGATAGAAAGGAGCCAAAGACGCACCGATCCCAAGACCTAACAAGAAACCTCGCATCGATAACAGCAACTCAGCTGTCGACAAGCTTCCCGGAACTAAACCTCTCCAAAAATCAAAATCGAAACGGAAGAAGATGGACGCTACTACCAGTACTGACGATAATGCGGAGTCAATAGGCAAGAAAATCAAGAAAGGAGCCGAACTAGACGAATTCATGCAAGTTATGCAGCCTCGAACGAAGAAAGAGCGGACATGGGCTAATAATGACGACGTTCCTGTTGCTGGACCTTCTTCTCGTCCACTTGAGCAATCGCAGGCGAATGCGAACGGCATTTCTGAGACTGATGACTCTAATGAAAGGGAAGAGGAAGACGGCGTAGAGGAAGTGGACGATATGGAGTGGATGAGACGAAAGATGAAGAAGGACCTTGAGGAAGGTGGGGAGGAGAGGGTGTTCATGCAGGATGAGGAAGAGGAAGTGCCGTTATCGCAGGATGCACGATCATCGAAATTAAATGTCAGTTCTTCAATCTTCTCATTACTTTTCTCGATCACTTACGAATATGATCTAGTCCGAGAAAGCACCCGAGAAAGCCGACTCAGAACCCTCTCCAACCGACACGATTCTTCAGACCGGACGTCTATTCCTACGAAACTTATCTTACACTTGTACGCAATCCGAGTTAGAGGCACATTTCTCAAGGTTCGGTGATATCGCCCAGGTTCGTATGATTCTCTCTCGCATGATGGTTTTTTTCTTTCTTGGAGGAGTAAGGGGAGGGCCTTTGTGATGATAAAACTCATAGGGACATCAGAATCCAGAGGTCCTTAAAGCCTCCTGGAAGAACTGTTGATCACTTGGGAAATTTAGATAGTATAGCTGATATCTGGCCCTTCCCTTCCACCAGTTTTTCTACTTAACGCCTTTACACAAGTCATCGCTAAATCACTGACATGAACTTTTTTTTCGTCTTTCAGGTTCACATTCCACTCGACCCAATCTCCAAATCTTCAAAAGGTCTCGCGTTCGTCACTTTCTCAGATCCAGCATGTGCGGTTAAGGCGTTTGAAGAACTTGATAAGACGTCCTTTCAGGGGAGGCTTTTGCATATTCTACCTGCTGCAGAGCGAAAATCATCAGGTGTAAAAGGCGTCGAAGACAATCTTGGTGGGAGCGGGAAAACGTCGGTTAAGAAAGAAAAAGAAAAGAAGAAGAAAGAAGGCGCAAGCAAGGAATTTAATTGGAGTATGTTGTATATGAACGCTGATGCTGTCGCGTCGTCCATTGCCGATCGGATGAACATCCCCAAGGCCGACATTCTCAATCCTGACTCCGAGAATGGAGACACGACGTCCGCAGCTGTCAAACTCGCACTTGCAGAAACGCATATTATACAAGAAACGAAAGCTTTCCTCGAGTCGGAAGGGATCGACCTTTCTGCGTTCTCTTCTCTCTCCTATTCCTCTTCCGCAAACTCCTCTAACTCCCGAGCCGTAAGAGCGAAACGGTCGGATACAGTCATACTAGTAAAGAACATCCCCTACGGAACGACTTCTCAACAAATACGCGAGTTATTCGAACCGCATGGGGAGTTGAGGAGGGTTGTTGTTCCGCCGAGTGGGACGATTGCCGTGGTGGAGTTTGCCCATCCGGATGATGCTGGGAGGGGTTTCAGGGGTGTTGCGTATAGAAGGCTGGGAGGAAGTGTTGTGTATCTTGAGAAGGCGCCTGTTGGGGTTTTTAATGGGTCGCGGTCTTCTGACAACACGACTACTCAAGCAATTCGACCGACCCCAGCCAAGCAAGACGTCGACATAGCGGGCCCTATCGACGATGCTAAAGAAGAGGAAGCACCCCCAGGTTCAACCCTATTCCTCAAAAACCTCGCCTTCGCAACGACTTCTGAACGTCTCACATCCGTTCTACGACACCTCCCCGGCTTCTCCTTCGCTCGCGTACAAACTAAACCTGACCCGAAGCGTCCCAGTATACCTGGCCAACCACCTCCACGGCTAAGCATGGGTTTCGGTTTTGTTGGATTTACATCCAAGGATGCAGCTAAAACGGCTTTGAGGAGTATACAGGGTCTTGTGGTGGATGGACATGCGTTGAGTGTTAAGTTCGCTGGACGGGGTACCGAAGACCAGGACCACGACAAAAATAACTCCTCTTCCTCAGCGAAAGCCACATCCAAGACGACCAAGATGATTGTGAAAAACCTCCCCTTCGAAGCAACCAAATCTGACCTCCGATCCCTCTTCAACACACACGGAACACTCAAATCCGTACGCTTACCTAAAAAATTTAATTCCCACTCGAGAGGGTATGCTTTCTTGGAGTTTACGACGAGGTTGGAGGCGGAGAGGGTTTTTGGTGCGATGATGCACACGCATTTACTTGGGAGGCATTTAGTATTGGAGTGGGCGGAGGATGGAGGTCGGGATGTGGAGGGGTTGAGGAGGAAGGCTGGTGTTGGGTTTGGTGACGGATCTGAGATGCCGGGGAGGAAGAGGAAGTTGGAGTTTGGGGAGGAGGGAGATGAGGTGCTGGATGAGTGATGGTACGTTAGAAGAGATGTATATTGCAGAAACAAGTTATTTACTATGTATTGCATATATGTTGCGTTTACTCCATACAAGTCTAGGCGGTCCTCTTATATAATCAATATGGATGGCTACGTCAAAATAAACCATTGGGTACTAAACAGTGTTGTTGTGGTTTAACCACAACAACACTGTTTAGTACCCAATTTTTCTTTCCTCTCTACGCACACTTAGTATCTCGGATTTGTGGCTTGAACTGAGCGACCAGCTAAGTTATGCGGTCTCACAGCATAACTAACGACCTGACGCGTATGAGGACACTAGGGCTACATACTTATCTTTGATTAAGCAAAGTATCACTCCGTACGCTGTTGCTTATGGTCATGATCTTAATAGCTTGGGCCCTCCAAGCTGGGTGGTCTGACAACAATATCGGGAGTAATACGCTTTAACTATGCTTGGCTCTGGTGGCTGCACTTGGCCACGTACTGAAAAGCCACGCCGAAACATGGGTATATAAGAGGGACAGATTTCGGCCTTTGACGAGCAATCGCCCTTGACGTTCTTCTCCTGTGTTCGTAAACTATCGACCGAAGCCACGAGACACGATCTTGCCTGCGCCTTATTCAACGTCTTCATTCTCTGTGACAACTTCCATACCTGTCCGGTTTTTGCCAAGGTTTATACAAAAAAATCTATCCAGCTTACGATGAACATTTTAACTTTGATCGAGGAGGGACAACCAGAAGTTATTATTGACTTCGTAGCATGGATGTCACGGGCAAATGGACGGGCTGACCGAGCAACCGAAGGACCTCTATCCATACCCCTCCTTCATGAAATCTTTTCGCTAACGTACCGTGGACCCCAAGTTCGCAGCTTACAGAATCCATGCAATTGCAACAACATGATATGCGTATTGGTGCATCACTTGGATGGCAGCGATATTTGGACGCAACCAGCGTGCAAATCGGGATGTGGGGTTTTCAAAGTGCACATGGGTCCTTGGACGCTTTTCATTACGTCGGGAAGAAACTGGGCCACTGGACGATACCCACCCCTTTCTATAAACGAATTCGTATATAAACTCCATAAAGAACTGCACGAACCGTTGGAGATATTCGAACTTGACCAGAGAATGATCCCCAAGACGATGAACAGTCTAGTTTTCGAATATCAAACGATGCTACGTAAAGCCGGTGCCCATTACAAGCAGAGGACGGGGAACACACCTGACAGGAGCGGTAGGGGACTCCAGAGGATCGACTTTCTTCATCGGAACGACACCGGGACTACCGGTCGCTTTTTCACTCTCTCGCATCGTGCTGAGATTCAAAGTACTTACTACGTCACCTTCGATAATTTCGATTAAAGAAGCAATTTGTACATGTATAAGTCTATCCTCGTAATTACTATATTTTCATAACCACCAAAGCAAAATCGCCGATCGTTTCGTGCGTAAGTGAGAATACAGGCCCTTCGACTACTGTAGCTGTATAAACTGAGGCAACACAAAATCAAGTGTTATACAGCCACATGACCCCAAAATCAAGTAACAGAGGGTAGATCATGCAACAATAGGACTCACAATACTGGGGTCCACACTATTATGAATACTGTTACTACTGTCTTGTAGCTACAACAATTTACATTACATTTTTGACTATATGTAACACTTGTTGTGTTACTCAATTGTTACAGGCAACACAACTTCTCTGCCATAGTATGTTACTGTTGCCTCAGTCTATACAGCACATTGGGCATTTTACAATTTCTGTCAGCAACAGTATAGAGGGGACCCAAAGGCTCAGCAAGGGGACCCAGGCTACAACTATCCTACACAACAGAAGTAACAGGATGCAAGTACTAGAACATAGTCAGAACTTGTGGAACAGACAGGTAGAGAGAGTGAGACAAGTATAGAGTATATAGATTGAGCCTGAGAGTACAGGACTACCTAGAGTAGACAAGATCAAGACTATAGGACCAGTCTGATCTTGTACATATATATATACTAAACTATACAAGAGTACTCAGGGAAGGATAAGCTACAAAGAATGAAGAATGAAAAGGTTAAAGATATGTGAACAAAGAATGAAGGGATGGAAGAGTAAAGGGTAAGAGACCTTAGAATGAACAAAGAATGAAGGGGTGGACAAAGGAAAGGAGTGTCAAGGTAGAAAGGGATAGTGGTAGGAGTCACAGTAGGAATCAGTCTGTGTATAGTCTATATACTGTACACTCAAAGGACAGAAGTCTTGAATTCTAGGACAGAAGGGTACAGAACTGACAGAACTGAGGGCTTGAGAGTAGTAGATTGTAACATTTACCCCCCTCTAAAACCAATCATCTCAATTAGTAAACATTAGGCTCAGTTAGTAGCTTAAATATAGGTTAGAACAATAGGGTCTGGAAATCTATAAGGTAAAGCTGGCACAGAGCACTTGGATAGAGTTAGTAGAAGTCTTAGATTGTATTAGTAGTATGAGTGAGATTCTTAGTAGGTTCCTAAGTGTGTTCTTTGACTGGATACTCTTTCTAGTAGACAAGAAACTTAAGCTTTCTGTACACTAACTTAGTGTCTACTATATACTCTACTTTGTATTCTGGTTTAGAATCAATAAGTTCTGGTAGAGGTGGTAGAGGTCTTTGTTACAAAGGAAAACCTAGGTTGTAATACTAAGACAATAGAACCTTGTTGAATACTAGGTGTATACACTTTCAGGTTATTAGGAGTTAGAGTTTGTAAGCAGAGGTACTAACCTTCTTCTTAATAACAAAGGGTCTGAAGCACTTGTTGTCCAACTTCTTCATTAAGTAATCTATAGTCAAATTAGTAGCTTCTAGTATTACTTTGTTACTAGGCTAGTAATTCTTAGTTGTAGATCTCTTCTAATTATAGTTCTGTTTTATAACTTGTACTATCTTCTCTAAAAGAGCTTGTACATCCTCCCTAGTCTTGTGTATCTGTTTAGTAAAGGCTGTTACAGATTCAGAACTCCTGTTCTAACATGAAACAGTCCCTTAATATAAATACCTCTTATGGTTAAGGAAGAACAGAGATTGTTCTATAGTAGAGTGTTACTAGTTATTGTGTATAAATTCTACTAGTACTAACTATTCAGACTAGTCTAACTGTTAATAATTAATGAACATTTAGAGGTAGAGTTCAATCTCCTAATTGACTTACTTAGTTTAACTATCAGTCTGTAGGTAATATATAGTAGATAGATTCCTTTAGATTCTGAGAAGTGTATACAAGTCCTGTATGAATTTTGACTCAAATTGTAGTCTGTAATTATAAATAAGCTTCTGAGGGAGTCTGTGTAACTAGAAGACATAGTTCTAATAAATATATACTATACTTTTAAAAGTGAGTTCTGTTTAGGTTAGGACTGTATAAACCTGCTTAGAGAACTAATTAACAATCATATAGATAGTATTGTAACCCTAAGACTTAGGTAGCTTACTAATCAGGTCTACTAAGACTTCTTCCTAAGAGTAATCTAGAATCTAATATAAATGTAAGAGAGTCTGAACCCTTGTCTAGTAGGCCTTAGTCTGTTAGTACATATTGTAACTACTTATATACTTTAGAATCTCTCTCTGTATTCCTAGCTACTAGTAGTTTTAAGTAATAAGTTCCTACATTTTGTATCTACCTGAATGTTCTACTGTTAGATTGTTATAATAAGCTCAGACAATATCCTTCTACAGCTTCTAATCCTTTAGAATGTACAGTTAGTCTTCCTAGTAAACCTGTCTATCCTTGTCCTCCTCCTAGTCTCTAGCTTACTTCTTTAACTACTTAACTACAACCTAGTCCTGTGTATGTCTCAGAGCTTACTATATATAAGTAATAAAGTTAACATTCTCAGACTTGAGTCAGATCTCTTAGATTGTCTCAGATACAAAAAGGGAGTTGTTAAGAAGAACAAGATTTTTGTTATTATTCTCCCCCCCTTTTATAACCTACTTGTCTCAAGAGTAGATCAGCTTTTGTTATTTACTTTCTAGGTTTGTAAGTTAGTATAAAGTCATAGTTTTACAGTTCTAGCATTTAGCAGGCCTAATAGTAGTTGAGCTTCTAAGGTGTTCAGAAGTATTAGAGATTAAAGTGATTACTCTAAATCTTAAACTTCTGAGTAGTACTAAGGAGGTATTAATACTACTTCTCTAGAGAACAGACAATTGTAAGAAGTTCCTTATTATAAATAAAGTAGTTCTGTTCAGTTGTAGAGAGGGATTCTAATCAGAACACTATTAGACACTACTTTCTGTTAATGAACTAGGACAGTACTACTCTATTTACAAAGTTGGAAGAGTTGGCTTTGACTCAGAACTTATCCAGAACTGTCAGAACTACTAACACAAGCTTGTTAGTAATAACTTACTTGAGAGACTTGAAAGTAGACTGTTTCTGAATGTCTCATTACTACAAAACACCTTTGCTAGTAAGATTGTAAAGGGGCCAGACAATAGTACTAAAGTCTTAGATGAAGTACTAGTAGTAGTTTACAAATCTAAGAAATGTCTGGACCTGTTTTAGGTTCTAAGATTGTAGCTAGTTATAAACTGTAATTACCTTTACTGGATCTATACAGACCTCTCTCTCTCTAATTACAAAGCTTAGATAATCTACTGATTCCTATGTAAAAGAACACTTTACTTCTTAGAGGAACAGTTTATTATCTTAGAGTTACTGTAGAACTGCTTAGATTAGTTAGTAGTAGTACTTGACAGTTTAAGTAAAGATTAGAATATTGTTTAGATACACACTAACATACTCTGAGTTAATCAAATCTGTTAGAATGTAATTTATAAATGACTAGAATGTTGTGAGCAAGTTAGTTAGTCTAAAGAACATTATAGTTAGTTTGTATAGTCTACAATTAGTTTAGAATATAGTCTTCTACTCATCTCCTTCTCAGATCTGAATGTTATTGTATCTTTATCAAATGTTCAGCTTAGTAAAAACCTAGAATGTATGTGTCTTATTAATAAGCTCCTAGATTAGGGGGAGCAGGTACTTGTTTTTAATAGTACCCTTATTAAGGTAATAATAATCCTAGACTGAGTAAAGCTTTCTATCTTTCTTTTTGACAAAGAAGAAAGGAGAGGTTATGAAGGATTTTAAGAGTCAGATTCAGCTATTCTAAAGATTTTCCTAAAGGAACTTGTTGAGCACTTCCTACTTGTCCCTGTTGAGCAGATAGACCTTGTAATTCTTAGGTTAAAAACTCTTAGTCAACTCAATTGTATAGTTCTAAATGTAATGTTTAGAGAGCTAGTTAAACTCCTCTTTACTAAAGACTTTAGAGAACTCTTAAACAAAGTCTGGCAGGCTGGCCCTGTGTGTGTTTCAGAACTGAGTTGTTCTGAGTAGGTTCTAGACTAGTAACATCTTAGAAATCCTTTAGATTGACACTATTCTGTCTTAGCTAGAATACATGTTTATATATTTATCCTAGTTAAAGAAGAACAACTAGTTACCTTCTTCAGAACTGTTAGTAGTATTAGAAGTGTCTGTATTCACTCAGAACAGTAGTGTAAGATAGTTATAAGACTTAGAATACTGATCAAATGTGAGTGTTTACTCTAACTAGTTAATAGTAGGGTTGTAAGCCTTAAGTTATTCAAATCTAATAAAAATGTCTGTCTTTCTAAGGTTAGTAACTCTGAACTTAATACTTTCCTCATAATCCTAAATGGTCATCTGTAGTTGAACAAACTCAGTAATCTAACTATTTTGGTTTAGAGTTCTGTCTGTATTATATACTAGAATCAGAAGTAGAATGTATTAAGTAGAGAGGTAGTGTTCCTACACAAAGACCTTATTAATATACAAACTAGTACATTTACTATCTACTAGAGCTATTGTTCAGATCTGGAGGGATTCTAAGAAGGGAGCTAAGAGGACAGGAACCTAGAGCTAGTACTTAGAACATTCTCTAATAAATTACTACCTGTTCTAAAGGGAACATACAGTTTGTATAACCTTATTGTTTGAGAGAGTAAGTATATACACTAACATTTCCTTATTAACCTCTCTCTTTCAACAAGGATGGACTTATGTTCTCAACTGTAAACTCAGTTAAGACTATCCTTACTTAATACTATAGACAAACTACTAAGTAGTAAACAAGACTAGATAGTGTTCTAAACATTCTGAGTTCTTAGAATGTAGAGTTAGTAGGTTAGATTGTGTAGATTTAGACTCAGATAAAGTGTGAAGAGAAGAATCAAAAGAAATAAGAGAACTATCTACTTTTGTTTTTTTTAACAAGTATAGTAAGAGTACTCTACAAACTCTCTCTTATTAAGACATCAAGCAAGTGTCTACCTTATATACTATATAGTAAAGTCTGATAGTCTGAGACATTCCAAGTACAGTAACACTACATAAGACAATTAGGGATTTCCTAATCTAGAGTACAATCTAATACTCCCCTTCAAGCATTAATTAAGAACTAAGACTGTATGCCTAATAGTTTAATTAGATGCTTGATCTGTAAAACATAGAGAGCTTTTGTAAGAATGTCTGCTAATTAGTTCTGTAATTAGACATAGTACACATTAATGTAATTGTTTTGAATGTAACATTGTACAAAGTCTTTTTGTAAATCAAGGTGTTTAGTATGAGTATTGTATGTTATTTTGTCAGACTTTATAGTCTTTATTACACCTTAGTTATTGTAATAAATCATAATGGGTGCTGATTCAGTCTATAGTACCTCTTTGGCAAATCATTTGAGCCAAATAGCTTCTTGAGTAGTATATGCTAGTACTTGCAACTCAGCTTTGTAAACAGATAGTAGTACCAGGTTTTACTGTTTGCTTGACCAGGATATAATTGATTTAGCTAATTGAAAGACATAGCCATTTATTACTTTATGTCCTTCCATCATTTGTCTGTCTGTATCATAATAGCCTTATAGTTTTAAGGCATTTGTGCTTCCAAGTTGAAGCCAGTAATTTGTTGTATATTTTAAATATGTAAAGTAATGTTTCACTACTTTGTAGTGATACATTTAGGGCTTTTGTAGGTAGTATACTAATTGACTAGTAATATAAGATATGTCTGACTGTGTGTAATCCACAACATATCTTAACAATCCTACCATATTTATGTATAGTGTCATTTTATTATTACTTTTGTTCATATTGTACATATTGTTTGTATTGTTGGATAGATCTATTCCAGGAGTAATAAGTGTTTGTAGTGCCTTTTTGTTTTCAAAGTGGTAACACTTGATTATACTTTCAATATAATGCTTTTACTGTAAGCTAATTGTTCATTAAGGTCTATCTCAGCTTATTTCAATACTAAGTAACTAATGTATTTTGTTACTATCAGTGAATGTAATGTATTGTCTTAATACATGTTTAAATGCTGTTATTATAGTGATAGTTTCACCAATAATTGTAATATTGTCAATGTGTATAAATGTTATAAGAATTGTTTTGTTATTTTGTTTCTTATAAAATACAGTGTGATTGTAATTAGCTCATTCTAATCCGATCTTAAGTAGTAGTTTGGTAATCTTCTTGTACCATCATCTACCTGCTTGTTTCAATCTGTATAACACTTTATTTAAACATAATGTCTGTCCAGGTTTAATATCTGTAAGTAACCTGCCTGGCAGCAGTTTCACATAAATGAGTTCATCCTCAATTAGTTCTCTGTAAAAATATGCAGATTTTACATCTATCTAATGTATCTCATAGTTCTTAGATACTGCCTAAGATAACAATAATTATACTGTTGATAGTTTTGTTACTAGGGCAAATAAGTCATCAGAATAGAAGTCTATTCTGTTCTTTTGAGCATATCCTTACACTACAAATTGTACTTTGTATTTGTCTATTCAGCTGTTAGCCAGTCTTTTGATTTTATAGACAAATTTCGTTCCAATTATATTTGTATTTATAGGGGGGATAGTATATATTCATGTGTTTTGTTGTTGAAGTGACTGTATTTCATCCTTCATAGCTTTGATCCACTGTTCTTTGTCTATACATGTTATAGCATTGTAATACATTAATGAATCACTATAGATTTTGTTAAGGAATTTGTTAAATTCTGTTAGATACATAACTAGGTTTATATCATCTTTGTAATTTAAACCTATAATTTGTTTAACCAGTCTTTGCTCTTGTGTAGAGTATCATATAACAGGTTCTTTGTCTTTATTATTGTTATTAGAAAGAGTTTTATTATTGTTTGATGTATCATTGTTATGATTATTCTCCCCTTCAATCCTAGACATTAGTTTGTCTATGAATTGTACATTGTGTTTGACAGTAACTTTATTATCATAGCACACTAAGTAACCTTTACTGTCAGTATCATAACCTAACTATTGTGTGTATTGGCCTCTAGGTTGTAGTTTATACATTTGTTTGTTTTGTATAATACAATATGTACTGAATTCTCATATATTATCTATTTGATAATGTTTGTTATACTGTTTGTAATATGGCATTACAAAATTAATAGTAACTCTTAGTGTTCTGTTATAAATAAATGTTTGATATTGTACTGTATATACTTAGAATTTCATAGGTAACTTTGCTGATAACAGACATGTATATACACTGTTAAAGATAGTTTTATACATATGTCCCACAACTCTGTTTTGTTATAGTGTATCATGTACTGTTAATCTGTGTATTGTTCCTTGACTTTCAATATATATAGTAAAGTCTTTACTTAGGAACACTGTATCATTATTACTTTAAAGAGTTTTAACTCTTATACTGTATTGTGTAAAGAGTTGTAACGATTGCACTCTTGTGCTGAGTGCATACAAGCGTACTCCTTGCTATGAAGGTGTTGTGGGTGCTTGTAGGTGTTTTTTTCGTTATTAGTTAGCCTACTTGTATCCACTACACGTGTAACTGCATATAAAGAGTCTTCAGGCTAAGAGTTAGGGGATTATTTTCCCCTTCTCAACCCTCGATTACTGATTACCCCAGTCAGTGTATTAAGTACACTAGTAAAGAAGAGAATCTTCCTCATGTAAGGCTATTCTACATATCCTTACATATTTTTGACTGTATAAATCAATCCCTATCAATCCTGCTGGGTTGTGAGCATTGTCTAGAGTCTGATCAACCCTTAGCATTGTCTCATTGCCTGGCACAAAGAGAAAGTGAGTTTTGAAAGAGATTTGTAGAGAGAGACAGTGACTACCTACTGGTTGGCCCCTAGTGAGCAAAAATGATCTGGAGCATAGCAAAACGCTTCCTGATCATAACAAAAACCCCTATCAATACAGTTCAATGTCCTAGACATTGTAAGGACCTTCCCAAGGATGATGTTGAAGATGCTGAGCACACATATCCAGGTTTAGAGAACATAGTAAGTAGCACTAACACAAATGCTGAACATTTAAACTACCTAGGCACTACTTCCTACCTTAAGACAGTGATTTCAATACTGAAAGGCAACCTCATTGTTCTAGTAAGCTCATATTTGTCTAACAAAGTCCTTACTATTGTCTCAAAGTACAAGTCCTTGTCCCTTATGGGCTTAAGGCAAAACCAATCACAATCCAGTAATAAGTCCATGTCTATTACAGGCTGGTAGCATACTGATAATCTACCAGGACGTAAGATATTGTCTCTTAGAGGCTGGATGCAACCTGAAGACCAATTACTACTAAAATACTATAGTTACATTTGTATAACAGTACATAGAACAGAGACTGAGCAAATGAGTGTGTATATAGGTAGTACAAAGGGTGAAATGTATACAAACCACACTCAGGATGAGACCAGTAATAAGTTTTTCACTAGCAAAGTCTCAGGAAAGAACCATCAGATTGTAGTCAAGGAATCAAGCAATTATACAAGTAAACAATTAGTACATACAAGAGACAAGAAAGACACAAGCAAGCTTGCATACCAGGACAAAAAGGATCCATTAGTATTGACTGACAAGAGTGAGTATGTTGCTAGAGAGTATCTAACAGTGATTTTGGAATGGTGCTCTAGTCTAAAAGAACCTCTCACATTGTCAGGAGGTAAGACCTCAATCACAGAAGATTGGAGGTGTCCTGAAGACCTGATCATGAGATATAAGACCTTACCTATCAGAGGTAGAGGGCTTTTGACTTTACTTAGCATACAAGAAAGAAAGGTAATGAGTACTGCAAAAGTACATATAGTTAGACAGAAGCACATTATAGGAAGTCCACTCATTATAAGAATAGCTAGCATTAGTACTCAGAGGACTAGCATCAAAGATTCAAGCAGTTGAGTACAGGCAATTGACATTAATGGTTCAGTCAGTTGAGTTCACAGAGAACAAATATATTTAGCTAGCAGTAGCACTCAGGCAATTACTATTAAGCTTTTTAGTGATTGAGTTTACAGAGAACAGGCAATTAGCTTTGAGGATTCAGTCAATCGATTAATAGAGGTGAACACTGAGAAATCAGTTTGCTAACAAGGATTCAGGCATTGTAACATTACCCTGCATTAAGAGGATTCATTCCAGCAGGCAAAGAGAATGTTCAAAAGTACAAATAGACTAGATACATCAATATATACTAGTAAACTAGTTAGTCCCTTCCATCATGAGATAGACATTAACAACTTGAACAAGAAAACACATAGATTTGATGGAATGTATTAGGAGAAGGAGAAGGAAACTCCTACAACAAATAAAGGCAAAGCCTATTAGAATGTACCAAAGAAACACAGAACATTGTAGGAAAGCAAAGGAAATGATACCAAACATTCAGCAACATGCTTAGACAAGAAGCTCACTACAGGAAATCAGTATTTGCTAACAGAATTGTAAAGTAAACCTGAAGAACAGTTCAGAAATTTGACCAGAAAGAAAGATCCAGGTAAGAATTCCTTAAATCATAGGAAGAAAGCGAAAGTAAACAAGCACAGAGCTTTAAACACTAGGAACAATGATCAGACAGTATTGAGAGATTACAGTGAGATTGAATCTGTAGTACAGAGAGCCAAATTCGAAGAGATTGAATTTATTCAAGCATTGGAACATTGGGTAATGACCCACAGAATTGAGAGTTGTATCAAGACTCCCTAGGCTGTCAATGAAATACCACTTCGTTTCCTACAAAATACACATAGCTCAAAGGCAGAAAAGGTAGAGAAGGACTTACCTTACACTATTGGTAAAGGTACAGATGTCAAGAAAGTGCTACAGGTACAGAAGCACACATATAGTCACCTCATTTTGGCAGAACAAGGATTTATGTACACTTGGATTGTGAGAAGCAATATAAATTCAGATACACCACCTATGAACGTCAAACCAGTTTGTATGAACACTCTACATGATAGACATTATGATTCAGAAAGTAAGAAAGAGAGCAAGAACAGAACAGGCAGAAATCACTATAGTATAGTAACTCCTATTAGGCACAGTAAGCATAAGAATAGATTCAAGCACAGAAATACAAACACACAAGATACAGGTGAACTACATAGTGCAACTACATTGTGTACAACTATATTCATACATAGAAAGACTTCAGGTAACATTGTAAGGAAAAGGTACATAGATCAAGTGATATTGAGTATAGAAACCACAAACTATTAGATCACACATCTAGAAACAGACCAGAACTACCTACCAGACTTGTTTTACTCAGTGAACTTGTTGAAATCAAGCATGAAAGTCAGTAACAATTAAGGAAACATTAGAGATATGGTATCATAAGCCACAGAGGCTTATATGAGTGAAACTACAAGTACTAAGAGGCTCAAGTGTCCCAAGAGCAGGAAAGGAAACAGAGAATTCCTTAAAGCAGACATACAGATGTAATGCACAATGCACATTGTTTCCACAAAAGATCTCAGAGAAACCAGTCTTTGGAAATACAGTGAATACATTTCAGAAGTTGGTCAATATGTGAAACAAACAGTTTTACAATTCATTTCTCAAGTGCAAGCAAGAATAGTATACAGTTTCAGCAAAGAAAGCATTATAGACCATTATCTACAGAGAAACAGTATGAATGATGCTAGGCAGACACCTTTGCTATCTTTGAACAAATTAGATGATGATTATTTCATCAGCAAGATATCAGGAACAGTACTAGAAGAGTTCTACATGTAGAGAGGACTCAGAGGCATACAAGAACACAAATGCCATCCAGAGGAGTAAGATACACTCTCAAGACATGTTTCTACAAGGGAAATGACTAGTCAGGCATGGAATAGACTACATTCCAAGTACAAACAACATTCACTATTACTTTATTGGAATCTGTACACAGTTTCAGACAGAAATTTCATTGTTAGGCTCAAAAATACTGAGGAAACAAGTGAAGAACTTGAAATTTTAAGATATGCAAATACTAGGCATATATTTTACTCTAAGTACTATGGAGAAGACCTTCAGGAAGACCTACAACAAAGAAATACATATAGAAACTATAGGAATAGGTATAAGATTCAATCTAAGGACAAAAAGAATAGTTATAGTAACTATAATCATATTAGACAGTACAGTCTTACAGTATAAGACTCAGAGTGAGTAGTGAACCAGAAGACTTCAAATTGAATTGTACAGACTACAATGGGTATACACATGATAAGAATACAAGAATTGGTCTCACAGGCATTCAAAGGCATATACAAGAAGAATCAGACTATGTACTAGAGAAAGTACAATGTTTCAATCGAAAGCAAGACTCGTATTATGTCACAAATGGTTGTACACATAGTACAGAAAGAGCTCAGTATATCTCAGAAGCTGGATTACCTTCAGAGAACTTGGAAATTGATTATGCTACACTAGGAAGGAGTACAAGAATGCTAGGAAATGGAAGCTATTAGAATTTGAGTATGAACAGTTATACAAACATTCTGCCATTTTCTATATTTCAAATATATCCACTAGTACAGCAGGCATGCTCTACAGACAGTGAGTATGAATTGAGAACTCTAGAGGAAGACTTATACATGTTTAGCAAAGAATTCAATGCTCTACAACAGGTATCAGGCATAGGAAAGTATGATTTGAGACTGTCATTACACTCAGACTACATAGAAGTACAGATTCTATTTGTATATACTCTAGCAAGAGTAAAAGAGTATTCAATACAAAGATACAGACACAGGAACAGACATTTCTACTGTAACAATAAAGAAACAGTATGTTTTGGTACACAGAGATACTTTGAGAAAGGAATATTATATCTTCCAGATTGGAAATGTGACAAGACACTCAGGAGTCAACATTAGCATGATATATTCTATATACCTAAACACTCAGAGACACATTTAATGAGTAAACACTATTGCAAGCAAGCAAATGAGTACTCATTTAAGGACAAGAATGCTTTTTTACAGTATATTGACACAGTATAACAGTATATTTCATTCAGGAACACATCATATTCATTCATGGACATAACTGATGATTGGAGAACCTTAGCACCAGAGAACAATTTTGATTCTGAATTGTTTGAGTGTATACATGAGCTTTCAGTCAATAAGAAATACTCATCATGTGATGATACATACAGCTACACATACAACTACTTATACAGATCAGTATATTATACATATATGCACCTAATAGCCACATATTTCAGCAATTTTGACACAGTTGAACATTATACAGTGTATACAAAGGATCATAAGGTATTCATGATAAATTCCACAGGATCTACAGTTGGAATTAGCAACAAAATCATGACAGTGACAATGAATACTTTAGTACTAGTAGATTTCACACACACTAGAGTTGTGGACTGAATTAGTGTTAGAAAAGTCATTCTAGGCAAAACACTACTTACTCAATCAAGAGTACACAGGTTAGGATCAAGGATAAACTACTGTACCATTGTAAGTGTCAGCAACAGTATAGAGGGGACCTGAAGGCTCAGCAAGGGGACCCAGGCTACAACTATCCTACACAACAGAAATACAGAATGTGAGCACTAGAATGTAGTCAGAACTTGTGGAACAGGCAGAGAGAGAGAGTGAGACAAGAGTAGAGTATATAGAGTGAGCCTAAGAGTACAGGACTACCTAGAGTAGACAAGATCAAGACTATAGGACCAGTCTGATCTCATACACCTATATATACTAAACTACACAAGAGTACTCAGGGAGTATGAGCCACTTAAGAATGATAAGCCACAAAGAATGAAAGAAAGGAATGTCAAAGATAAAGGTACAAAGAATGAAGGGATGGACAAAGGGTAAGAGACTATAGAATGAACAAAGAATGAAGGGGTGGTCAAAGGAATGGAATAATGAAGTAAGGAAGGGTAGTAGCAAGAGTCAGTATGTATATAGTCTATAGACAGTACTCCTAAGGGACAGAAGTCCTGAGTTCTGGTACAGAAGGGTGCAGAACCCTTAGAACTGAAGGTACAAGAGCAGAGAACTGTAACATCACCCCCCCTCTAAAACCAATTGTCCCAATTGGTGAACATTAGGCTTGGTTAGCAGCTTGAGTATAAGTCAGAACAGTAGGGTTTGGAAATCTGTGAGGCAGAGTTGATACAGAGTACCTGGATGAAGTCAATAGAAGTCTCAGATTGTCTTAGCAGTATGGGTGAGATTCTCAGCAGGTTCCTAAGTGTGTTCTTCAACTAGGTATCCCTTCTAGTAGATAAGGAACTTGAGCTTTCCACACACTAGCTTGGCATCTGCTACATACTCTACTTTGTATTCCAGTTTGGAACTAATGAGTTCTAGTAGAGACAGTAGGGGTCTTTGTTACAAAGGAAAACCTGGATTGTAGTACTAAGACAGTAGAACCTTGTTAAATACTGAGTATATATACTTCCATGTTGCTAGAAGTTAGAGTTTGTAGGTAGAGACACTGACCTTCTTTTTAATAACAAAGGGTCTGAAGTGCTTGTTGTCCAACTTCTTCATTAAGCAATCTGTGGTCAGGTTAGTAGCTTCTAGCATAACTTTGTCACTAGGCTAGTAATCCTTGGCTGCAGACCTCTTCCAGTCATAGTTCTGCTTCATAACCTACACTACCTTTTCTAAAAGAGCTTGTGTATCCTCTCTGGTTCTGTGCATCTGTTCTACAAAGTCTGTTACAGATTCAGAACTGCTGTTCCAGTTTGGAACTGTCCCCTAGTACAGATGTCTCCTATGATTGAGGAAGAACAGGGACTGTCCTATTGTAGAGTGTTACTAGTTATTGTGCACAAATTCTGCCAGAGCTAGCCATTCAGACCAATCCAATTACTGATGATTGATAAACATCTGAAGGTAGAGCTTGATCTCCTGATTGACTCACTCAGTTTGACTGTCAGTCTGTGGGTGATAGACAGTAGAAGGGTTCCCTTGAATTCTAAGAAGTACATACAAGTCTTACATGAATTTTGACTCAAATTACAGTCCACAATCATGAATGAGCTTCCAAGGGAGTCTGTGTAACTGGAAGACATAATCCTGATAAATGCACACTATGCCTTCAGAAGTGAGTTCTGTTCAGGTCAGAACTGTATAGACTTGCTTAGAGAATCAGTCAACAATCACACAGATAGTATTGTAACCCTAAGACTTGGGTAGCTCACTGATCAGGTCTACTAAGACTTCTTCCTAAGAGTGATCTGGGATCCAATACAGATGTAGGGGAGCCCAAACCCTTGTCTGGTAGGCCTTAG
The DNA here is from genome assembly GCF_000271605.1 of Fomitiporia mediterranea MF3/22. Classification (NCBI taxonomy): domain Eukaryota; kingdom Fungi; phylum Basidiomycota; class Agaricomycetes; order Hymenochaetales; family Hymenochaetaceae; genus Fomitiporia; species Fomitiporia mediterranea. The sequence goes on from NW_006760389.1 coordinate 3,190,313, forward strand.
TCTGTTAGTACATATTGTAACCAGTCACATACTTCAGGATTTCCCTCTACATTCCAGGCTACTAGTAGTTCTGAGTGATGAGTTCCTGTGTTTTGTGTCAGCCTAAATGTCCTACAGTCAGATTGTTATAATGAGCTCAGACAATGTCCTCCTACAGCTTCCAATCCTTTAAAACATACAGTTGGCCTTCCTAGTAAACCTGTCCATCCTTATCCTCCTCCTAATCCCTAGCCTGCTTTTCTAGCTACTTTACTACAACCTAGTCATGTATGTATCTTAGAGCTTACTGTATACAGGTGACAAAGTCAACATTCTTGGATTTGAGTCAGATCTCTCAGATTGTCTCAGACACAAAACAGGAATTGTCTAGGAGAACAAGATTTTTGTTATCATTCTCCCCCCTTTTGTAACCTACTTGTCTCAAGAGTAAATTAGCTTTTGTCATTTGTGTTCTAGGTTTGTGGGTTAGTACAAAGTCATAGTCCTACAGTTCTAACATCCAGTAGGCTTGACAGTAGTTGAGCTTCTAGGGTGCCTGGAAGTACTAGAGATTAAAGTGATCACTCTAAATCTCAAACTTCTGTACAGTACTGAGGAGATATTAACACTACTCTTCTAGGGAACAGACAATTGTAAGGAGTTCCTTGTTATAGATAGGGTAGTTCTGTTCTGTTACAGAGAGGGATTCTGATCAGAACACTATCAGATGCTACTTTCTGTCAATGAACTAGGACAGTACTACTCTATTTGCAAAGTTGGAAGAGTTGGCTTTAACTCAGAACTTGTTCACAACTGTTAGAACTACTAATACAGGCTTGCTAGTAATGGCCTGCTTGAGGGACTCAAATGCAGACTGCTACTGATCATTCTATTACTAAGGAACATCTTTGCTGGTAAGATTGTGAAGGGGCCAGGCAATAGTACTAAAGCCTTGAATAAAGTATTAGTAGTAGTTTACAAACCTAAGGAACACTTAGACCTGTTTCAGGTTCTAAGGTTGTGGCCAGTTCCAAACTACAGTTACCTTTGCCAGATCCATGCAGATGTCTCCTCCACTGATTACAAAGCTCAGATAATCTACTGACTCTTGTACAAAAGAGTACTTTGCTTCTTAGAGGAACAGTTTATTATCTTAGAGCTGTTGTAGAACTGCTCAGATTAGTCAGTAATAGTGCTTGACTGTCTGAGTGAAGATCAGAATGTTGTCCAGATACACACTAACATGTTCTGAGTCAATCAGATCTGTAAGAATGTGATTCATGAATGACTAGAACATTGTGAGCAAGTTGGTTAGTCTGAAGAACATTACAGTCAGTTTGTACAATCTGTAATTGGTTTGGAACACAGCCTTCTACTCATCTCTGTCTTGAATCTGAATATTATTATACTCTCATCAAATGTCCAACTTAGTGAAAACCCTGGATGTATGTATCTTATTAATGAGCTCCTGAATTAGAGGGAGCAGGTACTTGTTTTTGACAGTACTCTTATTAAGACAACAATAATCTTAGACTAAGTAGAGCTTCCTATCTTTCTTTTTGACAAAGAAGAAAGGGGAGGCTATAGAGGACTTTAAGGGTCAGATCTGGCTGTTCTAAAGATTTTCCTGAAGGAACTTGTTGAGCACCTCCTGCTTGTCTCTGTTAAGTAGGTAGACCTTACAACCCTTGAGTTAGAAACCCTTGGTCAATTCAATTATATAGTCCTAAGAGTAGTGTTTAGGAAGCTGGTTGAATTCCTCTTTACTGAAGACTTTAGGGAACTCTTGGACAAAATCCAGCAGGCTGGGTCTATGTGTGTTCTAGAGTAGAGTTGTTCTGAGAGGGTTCTGGACTGGTTCTGTCTTAAACATCCTTCAGATTGACTCTGTTCTGCCTTAACTAGAATATGTATCCACATATCTATCCTAATTGAAGAAGAACAACTGGTCACCTTCATCAGAACTGTTAGTAACATTAGAAGTGTTTGTATCTACTCAGAACAGTAGTACAAGGTAGTTGTAAGACTTAGGACACTGATCAAACACAAGTGTCTACTCTAACTAGTCAATAGTAGGGTTGTAAGCCTTAAGCTATTTGAATCCAATGAAGATGTCTGTCTTTCTAAGGTTGGTGACTTTAAACTCAATACTTTCCTTATGATCCTGAATGGTCATCCATAGTTGGACAAACTCAGTAATCTGACCATTCCAGTTTAGAGTTCTGTCTGTATTGTATACTAGGATTGGAAGTAGAATGTATTAAGTAGGGAGGTAGTGTTCCTGTACAAAGGCCTTATTAATACACAAACTAGTGTATTCACTGTTTACTAGAGCTGTTGTTTGGATCTGGGAGGATCCTAAGAAGGGAGCCAAGAGGACAGGAACCTAGAGCTAGTGTCTGGAACATTCTTGGATGAACTGCTACTTGTTCTAAAGGAAACATACAGCTTGTGCAGCCTTATTGTCTGAGAGGGTGAGTATATACACTAACATTTCCTTATTAACCTCTCTCTTTCAACAAGGACAGACTTATGTCCTCAGCTGTGAACTCAGCTGAGACTATCCCTGCTTGATACTACAGACAAACTACTAAGTAGTGAACAGGGCTGGATAGTATTCTAAACATTCTAAGATCTTAGAATGTAGAAGTAGTAGGTCAGATTGTGTGGATTTAGACTCAGATAAAGTGTAAAGAGAAGAATCAAAAGAATCAGAAGAAATAGGAGAACTATCTACTTTTGTTTCTGACTTTTTCTTTCTAATAAATAATTTAGTTGTATTTATTTTTTCTTACTTTTTCTT
>NW_006760389.1:3193720-3201321 GCF_000271605.1 Fomitiporia mediterranea MF3/22
TAAAAAATCTGAGTCATAGCCCTTCAGTACTGTATTCACTGTTAGGCCTCTACAAAATCCTAGAGTGTATAGTCAGGGTTTGAGAGTTCTGAGGTGACTTCCAGATTTGCAGAAAAGGCTTCTTACTACAAATCCTGCTTGTCACTCATTATTACTCTAATGACCTGACAAATATACTATTACTTCTGTAGACAGTCCTTAATCTAGTGCCCTGACTTTCTGTAGGCAAAGTATGCTCCTTACTTTTAGGCTTCTCTAATGTCTATTAGAACAGATTGATTACAAATTATAGGCAGATTGATCTAAGGGCTCAGAACTGTCAGAGCTGGACACATGTGTAGACATTCTGTACAGACTTGATACATTCAAGCTGTAGCTTAGTTGAAGGAGATGGTACACATCTTCCACTCAGTGTAGGTGACCAGTTCTAGCATTATTCTAAGAATCTTATTAACCAGTTCTAGGTGAAGAGCTTTTTCAAGCATTCTAATAAGGACATTATTGAACCCAAGTGTGAATCCTACCTTTTAGACTAGGATATCAAACTCCTGAAAGAAGGTATTAGTGGAACGTTTGCCCTGTTACAGAGATACAAGCTTGTTCTACACATTACACTTCTTATTCAGATTAATGAAGGAAGTACAGAGCTACCCTATAAATTCCAAATACAACTTGTTGTTCTAAAGTTGGATCAGGCTTCCAATCTGATGGCCTTCAATCCAGTTCTAAGCCTAGGTGGCTACATTGCCTTCCTTCATAAAGGAGAGGACAAATAGGACACAATCAAGATCTGAGGATAGATTAGTCAAAGTAGTAGCTATGTATAGTTTGACTTAGCACTAGAAGTTCTTAAAGTGCTACCTATTAAAGTCTGAAGGGTAGGCTATATGTACTTTCTTTCTAGAACAGGTTGCAACTTCCAGAACAATCAGAACAGGTTCTGAAGGGGCTAGGGGCACATGGTTGGCAAAAGCCTCTTAGATAGAGGTTTATACATATTGAGCTAGTTCTGCTTGTAACTACTGATCCAGCAGGACAGTAGGGGTGGCAGTCAGTATAGAAGGGTTCATGTTTACACTATGAAGGAATCAGCACTAAACTAAAAGGGGTAATGAATAGAAGAAGGGTGGCAAAAGTTTAAAAGGAGTTTAGGGAGTTTAAAATTTAAAAATGTAGAAGGGTTAGGACAAAGAAAAGAGATTGACACAACAGTGAGTACTGATGCTCAAAACATAGGAGAGTTGTAGGGTAGTAATAGGTAGTCTTGATCTGATGTTAGTAACAGTGTAGAGGGGACCTGAAAGCTCAGTGAGGGGACCCAGGCTACAACTATCCTACACAACAGAAATATGGAACACAAGTACTAGAACATAGTCAGAACTTGCAGAACAGGTAGAGAGAGAGAGTGAGACAAGAGTAGAGTATATAGAGTGAGCCTAAGAGTACAGGACTACCTGGAGTAGACAAGATCAAGACTACAGGACCAGTCTGATCTCATACACTTATATATACTAAACTACACAAGAGTACTCAGGGAGTATGAGCTACTTAAGAATGATAAGCCACAAAGAATGAAAGAAAGGAATGTCAAAGATAAAGGTACAAAGAATGAAGGGATGGACAAAGGGTAAGAGACTATAGAATGAACAAAGAATGAAGGGGTGGTCAAAGGAATGGAATGATGAAGTAAGGAAGGGCAGTAGTAAGAGTCAGTACACATATAGTCCATAGACAGTACCCCTGAGGGACAGAAGTCCCAAGTTCCAGTACAGAAGGGTGTGGAACCCTCAGAACTAAAGGTATGAGAGCAGAGAACTGTAACAGTAAGAATGAAATATGGCTTAAGGAAATTAATACAGTACTTTAATATCAGGTAGTTAGATAACTGTAATATTATACTAGGAACAGCAATTCTTATTCAGCACAACATTTCTACAGGATTTGATACATCTATACTATGGATTAACAGTAAAATACATCTATCAAAGACAGGAGAACAAGTCTTAGAGGCATATATTAAGGATATTAACAGTTTTGATTGAGAAACTAAGGAACTTACACAGGTAATTGACAATTGTAATACAGAATTGTATCAGGAAATAGTGGACATGCTATAACTACCTCTCAGAGTCATCAAACAGATGAAATTGCTTAGTAATAAGGACAAAGAATGTCAGTTTCACAGAGAAATACACTAGGATACTTGGTGAAAATGATTGCAATTCAAGAGAAAGTATTATATCTACACTAGAAGATTCAGTATTACTACAGAATTGAAAGCAATGACTACACTACTGCTTCAGAAGCTCAGAAAGATTATAGAAGACTCTATAGGACTAAGAACAGTCAGCAATCTCACAGAGCAAAGTAAGGAAACTAAGGAATATTTGTTTCTATCATTAGATATTAGATTTACTAAGCATTCAGCATACAATGAACCTTACAAGACACATTTTGTTTGGAAAATCAATACTAAAGTATCAGAATACATATCAGGATATTCAGTACTCATTAAAAGACAGACTAGTTGTCTAAGAATTGTCATAGCATTTGAGAACATTGAGAGATACAATCTACAGGATATTGAGGCTACAGTAGACATGTTAGCATACAAGGACTTAGGAATTATGCAAAAGACAACTTGATACATAGAGAATTATGCTTTGAAATATAGTGACAATGACTCAGAAAGGTTATATCAGATGCAGACTAGTATATCTCAGCTTTTAGAAAGAAAATACAGCACATATATTAAGCATAGGACCAGTTTCCTTTAGAAAACATTACTAGAAGACACAATAGTAGTACATCCACATAGTAGAAAGGTCAGAACAATTTGCAAAGGTATAGAATTGGACCTCTAAACAGAGAGCAAGTCTACTAGGAGTACCATACATTGACTCAAGGCACTAGACAAAGTGAAAGTACTCAGCAAGTTGGATATTCAGTAGACAATACTAGAAACATCACCCTAGAGTAATGAACAATTGAATTTACAAGAATTCATTCAATTGGCACACAAATTGGATACAAAAATTGACAGACAGGTATTCAAACATTATGAGAATAGTATTATCATTGAGGAACATAAGTAATGGAATTCAGTATTCGAAAGTAACACAGAGGAAACACAATACTGGAATGTATCACAGAATATAGACAATATACCTTAATTACTATTGGAAACAGACTTTACACAAGGTTTCAAATACCAAAATCATGAAGGAAACCTATTCAGACATTGAATATTAGATTCAGAACAAATTCAGAGATCCTACAATGAAAATGCATTCATATTTTGCTGGGAGGGCAAGAGGTACATACTTCAGCATACATTTTGCATTATCAGGACTCTACTACATGTCAGGAATGCTAGCAAAAGTATAGGAAGACTTGAATATTTGTTTCGAGCACACAGTACGTCTAGGAATACATTTGCATATCACAGAGAACGACTACACTATGAGAATACGATTGCAAGCAATGATTTCAATTGTAACCTGTGTCAGAAGCATAGGATTGACAAACCAGACAATAGGAGAATGATTACTTCAATACACACTGTTCTACTACTCAGTAGACCTTGAAATTACAAAGATAAGTATTTGAGAAGACCTACTTCAAGACTCAGAAGTTACCCAGGACTTTCAGACAGAGTTAGTTTTGCTATTTGTTTAGTAAAATTCACAGTACACACAATTTTACTAAGTCAGGCATATAGAACAAAGAGAACATTATGAATTGACTTTGAATTTGTCTACAAGCTTTAGAGAATACAGTACTACATTGTCAGCAATAGATATTCACTATTCAGGACCATCTATTTGAGACGAAAGTAAGAACTTATCAGCTTTACATAGGAATTATTAACAGTATATAGTCTATAGACAAAACAATTAGCTATAAGAAGGAACAGATCAATTGCACAGTTATGCACACAGTGCATTCTGACAGAACAGAAAGTCAGGACTTATACTCAAGATATTAATGAGTATTCAGACACAATTGTGAGATCAGAAAGTACAAAATACACATTGATATCAATAAACTATAGCTACAAGACAAGATATTTGATACAGAATAGATTCAGGACAGGTAATTGTACTAGAAACAGGACTTATAGTCGGACAACAGAGTATACAGTATTATGGGCAATCAATACAATGCTTCAGAGGAGAGGTAAGTCAAATAGACAGACTTGTGAATGTTGGACAACATTGATATTCGATCTACACAATCTAGGACATACTTCCATTGAGATTATGGAACTACAGGTATACAGAGTAACAACACTATTACCTAGGTACACAAGTACTTACAGAATCGTTAGGAATATAAAGTACAAAGCACTAGAGAGAGATTTGCTAAGAGAAAGGACATTACACTATTACTATCAAGTATTACTTTCAATACTATTGTGTATACACAGACCCAACAAAAGCAAACTGTTTCAAGAAAGAGAAACAGTACAAGACATCAGTTCTAAGGAAAGAAACTAGGAAATAACACATACAGGCAAGGATACAAACGCTTGGTTGAAAGCAAGATAGAATACAAACAGACATAGATTGAGATTCCATGAGACAATCACATAGTTCAAAGCACTACAGGATTACTTAGAGATACAGATACACACTACTGTCAATACATCATCTTCACAACTAGGAATACTCAATACTATGGATATTTGAATGAACAACAATCCATTGAGACACAAGGTAACACAGCAGACACAGGAATACAGTATGGAAATACAGGAAGAACTATCCAAAACATTGGAAACAAGTGTATATAGTCAGTTTTGCAAGGTTATCAGTAATATTTCAAGCAATTCAAGTAGGGAACACATTGTATTATCATTGGAAGGCAAAGGTAATACACCTTATTGGCATTGGACATTGTTAGTGTCATCAATTAGGACCAGGAGACACACAATAGACTAGTACTGTCATGGACTGTTCCTTGTAACAGTACAATTTATTTTGTAATTTTTAAAATAATTATACAAAATTTTACAAAACAAAAATTATGATAATTAAGTACATATACTAAAGTACAAATGTACCAATTTACAAGAAAAAATATTGAGAAATGAATAAGAAATAAAGTATACAATTATTAGGTCAAAAATGCATCCTACTGCTCCTTGTAACACTACTTTCCCACGGTCCTTTTTACTCCTCGTTAGAGCTATTCTCCTCATCCCCACTAATATTATCTATATCAAATGTCTCCAAATCCTCTTGATTATTTTTAGAGGGCTTTGGTTTAGGGATGGGAGGTTCAAGAGGACCTCTTTTTGGTTTATTCCACCTAATTTTCCTCTTCTCTTTCTTTGCATTCTCTTTCTCCTTCTCCCATTCTATTAACTGTGCTTTCCAATCACTAGTTAATTTAGAATTCCTTGCTTTCCTTTCAGCATTAATCCTTTCCCATTCTTTAAGCTTTTCAGAATAGCTTTGTCTAGCTATTCTTCTTTTCTCCTTTTCCTGTTCAACAGTAAGTTGGTACTGAACATGTTCTTTAACTTTTTCTGTAAAGTCATCTCCTGTAAGTAACCTAGGAAGTCCATCTCTAAGAAGTCTTCCTATTCCTTTAGGAAGACTTTTAGCTTGTTCTTTAGAGAATAATTGTTTCCTAAGTCTTTCACAGTAAATGTTCTGAAGTACCATACTTACTTGTAATCCTAATATTACCCCATATTGCTCTGCTTCTCTTTTAATATAATTTTCCAATTCATTTTGAAGTTTCTCTTCCAGTTCAGTTTCTGGAACAGAATTCAAAAGGTTTATTGGAATATTTTTAAGAGAAGACAGTTCTGGTACATGAAAAGGTAGTTGAGAAGAAGATTTAATTGGAGACTGAGAAACTAAAAATGTAGCAGATGTTTGAGATAAACCTTGTAAAGTATTACTTGATTCTTTTAAAAGAATAGAATCATTAAAGGTATTCTCATTATCTACTTGAGTTTCTGTCTCTTTCTCTTTTCCTTTATCATGTAAAGAAAGATTTTGTACTTGTACAATTAGTTTGGCAATTACTTTAACAGGTGATGGTTGAGGTAAAGGTAATCCAGAGCCTGTAGTAGAAGACTCTATACTTAGCTTTAAGAGTCTAGTATTAATTACTGCTGGATTAAATGGCCAAACACCTGTACATGAAAAAGCTTTTACTATATTCTCAGAAGTAAAGACTCTAATATGTGTAGGAGTATAAACTTGTAAAAAGTTAGCTTTACAAACTTCTACACCAGTCTCTTCTTCAAATTTAATTATTTCTTCTGAGAATACAGTTTTTAAAATGCCAAAAATTGCAACATCTAATCCTTGATAAATATGTGTTGTATGAGAGGGGTAACAGAGAACATGTATATTGTTCTCTTTACAGAAAAGGAGAAAAGGTAATGATAAATGAGATTGATGTCCATCTAGAATAAGAATTCTAGGTCTTCCATGAGCTTTATTCTTTGTGAGTTCATGAAAGTTTTTAACCTAATCAACACCAATCTCATTTTCAATATAACCCTTTTTAGAGTATCCTATACTAAAAATATTATTAGTATAATGTTTTAATATATATAATAAACAATACATACCTTGCATTTAAAGGGTTATTTTGATGCTAAGAGACTTGATATCCAGCACCAGAAAAGATAACAGCAGGTGGAAGAGATGTACCATCAGCACAAATAACAGGTAAAACTGTTATTAATTGTCTTTTTCCACCTTGCTTTTGTTTTTGAGACTTTTTATCAGTTGTCCTAATAACTCTACTTTTTTTCCCAATACTAGGTACAAAGCCTGTTTCATCTGCTACATAAATACAGTCTGGTTCAGCATTAGTTTCAGTTAAAACTTTTTCTAATAATTTAAACCAGACTGTATTTGTAACTGAGTTAACAGCTTTAGATCTTTTCCTATCAATGTTACGGTTCTCCGCTCTCGTACCTTCAGTTCCGAGGGTTCCGCACCCTTCCGTACCGGAACTCGGGACTTCCGTCCCTCGGGGGCGCTGTCTATGGACTATATGCGTGCTGACTCTTGCCACTACCCTTCCTTACTTCATCATTCCATTCCTTTGACCACCCCTTCATTCTTTGTATCATTCTATGGTCTCTTACCCTTTGTCCATCCCTTCATTCTTTGTACCTTTATCTTTGACATTCCTTTCTTTCATTCTTCGTGGCTCATCATTCTTAGTGGCTCATACTCCCTGAGTGCTCTTGTGTAGTTTAGTATATATAGGCGTACGAGATCAGACTGGTCCTGTAGTCTTGATCTCGTCTACTCCAGGTAGTCCTGTACTCTTAGGCTCACTCTATATACTCTACTCTTGTCTCACTCTCTCTCTCCGCCCGTTCCGCGAGTTCCGACTACGTTCCGGTGCTCGCGTCCCGCATTTCTGTTGTGTAGGATAGTTGTAGCCTGGGTCCCCTCGCTGAGCCTTCGGGTCCCCTCTACGCTGTCGCTGACATCAGATCAAGACTACCCATTACCACCCTACGACTCTCCTACGTTTCGGGCATCGGTACTCGCCGTTGCGTCGATCTCTTTCCTTTGTCCTGACCCTTTTACATTCTTAAATTTTAAACTTTCTAAACC
>NW_006760389.1:3208442-3212663 GCF_000271605.1 Fomitiporia mediterranea MF3/22
CCACAAAGAATGAAAGAAAGGAATGTCAAAGATAAAGGTACAAAGAATGAAGGGATGGACAAAGGGTAAGAGACTATAGAATGATACAAAGAATGAAGGGGTGGTCAAAGGAATGGAATGATAAAGTAAGGAAGGGTAGTAGCAAGAGTCAGCACACATATAGTCTATAGACAGTGCCCCTGAGGGACAGAAGTCCTGAGTTCCAGTACAGAAGGGTGCAGAACCCTCAGAACTGAAGGTACAAGAGTAGAGAACCATAACATCACCCCCCCTCTAAAACCAATCATTCTGATTGGTGAGCATTAGGCTCAGTCAGTAGTTTAGGCATAAGTCAGAACAGTAGGGTTTGGAAATCTGTGAGGCAGAGTTGATGTAGAGCACCTAGATGAAGTTGATAGAAGTCTTGGATTGCCTTAGCAGTATGGGTGAGATTCTTAGCAGGTTCCCAAGTGTGTTCTTCAACTGGGTATCCCTTCTAGTAGATAAGGAACTTGAGCTTTCCATACACCAGCTTGGCATCTGCTACATACTCTACTTTGTATTCTGGTTTGGAACCAATGAGTTCTGGTGGAGGCAGTAGGGGTCTTTGTTGTAAAGGAAAACCTGGATCATAGTATCAAGACAGTAGAACCTTGTTAAACACTGAGTGTATGTACTTTCATGTTACTAGAAGTTGGAGTTTGTAGGCAGAGGCACTAACCTTCTTTTCAATAACAAAGGGTCCAAAGTGCTTGTTGTCCAACTTCTTCATTAGGTAATCTGTGGTCAGGTTAGTGGCTTCCAGCATAACTTTGTCACCAGGCTGGTAATCCTTGGCTGTGGACCTCTTCTGATTATAGTTCTGCTTCATGACCTGTACTACCTTCTCTAAAAGAGCTTGTGTGTCCTCCCTGGTTCTGTGTATCTGTTCTACAAAGTCTGTTACAGATTCAGAACTGCTATTCTGGTTCAGAACTGTCCCCTAGTACAGATGTCTCTCATGATTGAGGAAGAACAGGGACTGTCCTGTTACAGAGTGTTGTTAGTTATTGTGCACAAATTCTGCTAGAGCTAACTATTCAGACCAATCCAATTGCTGATAATTAATGAACATCTGGAGGTAGAGCTTGATCTCCTGATTGACTTACTCAGTTTGACTGTCAGTCTGTGAGTAATAGGTAGTAGAAGGGTTCCCTTGAATTCTGAGAAGTACATACAAGTCCTGTATGAATTTTGACTCAAATTATAGTCTGTAATCATGAATGAGCTTCTGAGGGAGTCTGTGTAACTAGAAGACATGATCCTAATAAATACACACCATACCTTCAGAAGTGAGTTCTGTTCAGGTTGGAACCATGTGGACTTGCTTAGAGAATCAGTTGACAATCACACAGATAGTATTGTAACCCTAAGACTTGGGTAGCTTACTAATCAGGTCCACTGAGACTTCTTCCTAAGGGTGATCCAGGATCTGATACAGATGTAGGGGAGCCTAAACCCTTGTCCAGTAGGCCTTAGTCTGTTAGCACATATTGTAACCAGTCACATACTTTAGGATTTCCCTCTACATTCTGGGCCACCAGTAGTTCTGAGTAATGAGTTCCTGCATTTTGTGTCAGTCTGGATGTCCTGTAGTCAGATTGTTGTAATGAGCTTAGACAATGTCCTCCCACAGTTTCCAATCCTTCAGAATGTACAGTTGGCCTTCCTAGTAAACCTGTCCATCCTCATCCTCCTCCTAATCCCTAGCCTGCTTCTCTAGTTGCTTTACTACAACCCAGTCCTGTGTGTGTCTCAGAGCTCACTGTATGTGAGTAACAAAGTTGGCATCCTTGGATTTGAGTTGGATCTCTCAGATTGTCTTGGACACAAAACAGGAATTGTCTAAGAGAACAAGATTTTCATTATCATTCTCCCTCCTTTCATGACCTACTTGTCTTGAGAGTAAATCAGCTTTTGTCATTTACATTCTGGGTTTGTGGGTCAGTACAAAGTTGAAGTCCTACAGTTCTAACATCCAGCAGGCTTAGCAGCAGTTGAGCTTCTGGGGTGCCTGGAAGTACTGGAGATTAAGGTGATCACTCTAAATCTTGAACTTCTGTACAGTACTAAGGAGATATTAATACTACTCTTCTAGGGAACAGACAATTGTAAGGAGTTCCTTGTCATAGATAGGGTAGTTCTGTTCCATTACAGAGAGAGATTCTGATCAGAACACTATCAGACACTACTTTCTGTCAATGAACTGGGACAGTACTACTCCATTTGCAAAGTTGGAAGAATTGGCTTCAACTCAGAACTTGTCCACAACTGTTGGAACTGCTAATACAGGCTTGCTAGTGATGGCCTACTTAAGGGACTCAAACACAGACTACTACTGATCATCCTATTACTAAGGAACATCCTTGCTGGTGAGATTGTGAAGGGGCTGGGTGATAGTACTAAAGCCTCAAATGAAGCATTAGTAGTAGTTTGCAAACCTAAGGAATGCTTGGACCTGTTTCAGGTTCTGAGGTTGTGGCCAGTTCCAAACTGTAGTCACCTTTGCTGGATCCATACAGACCTCTCCTCTACTGATTACAAAGCCTAGATAATCTACTGACTCCTGTGCAAAAGAGTACTTTGTTTCTTAGAGGAACAGTTTATTATCTCAGAGCTGTTGTAGAACTGCTTGGATTAGTCAGTAATAGTGCTTGACTGTCTGGGTGAAGATCAGAATGTTGTCCAGATACACACTAATGTGCTCTGAGTCAATCAGATCTGTGAGGATGTGATTCATGAATGACTAGAACATTGTAAGCAAGTTAGTTAGTCTGAAGAACATTACAGTCAGTTTGTACAATCTGTAATTGGTTCAGAACACAGCCTTCTACTCATCTCTGTCTTAGATCCAAATATTATTGTATCCCTATCAAATGTCCAACTTAGTGAAAACCCTGGATGTATGTGTCTTATTAATGAGCTCCTGAATCAGGGGGAGCAGGTACTTGTTTTTGACAGTACCCTCATTGAGACAATAATAATCCTGGACTGGGCAGAGCTTCCTATCTTTCTTTTTGACAAAGAAGAAAGGGGAGGCTATGAGGGACTTTGAGGGTTGGATCTGGCTGTTCTGAAGATTTTCCTGAAGGAACTTGTTGAGCACCTCCTACTTGTCTCTGTTGAGTGAGTAGACCTTACAATCCTTAGGTTTGAAACCCTCAGTCAATTTAATTATATAGTCCTAGAGACAGTGTTCAGGAAGCTGGTTGAATTCCTCTTTACTAAAGACTTTAGGGAACTCTCAGACAAAATCCAGCAGGCTGGGTCTACATACATTCCAGAGTAGAGTTGTTCTGAGAGGGTTCTGGACTGGTTCTGTCTTGGACATCCTTTGGATCAACTCTATTCTGCCTCAACTGGAATATGTATCCACATATTTATCCTAGTCAAAGAAGAACAACTAGTCACCTTTATCAGAACTGTTAGTAACATTGGAAGTGTCTGTATCCACTCAGAACAGTAGTGTAAGGTAGCTGTAAGACTCAGGACACTGATCAAACACAAGTGTCTGCTCCAACCAGTTAATAGTAGGGTTGTAAGCCTTGAGCCATTTGAATCTAATGAAGATGTCTGTCTTTCTGAGGTTAGTGACTCTGAACTCAATACTTTCCTCATAATCCTGAATGGTCATCTGTAGTTGGACAAACTCAGTGATCTGACTATTCTGGTTCAGGGTTCTGTCTGTATTATATACTAGGATTGGAAGTAGAATGTGTTGAGTAGGGAGGTAGTGTTCCTACATGAAGGCCTTATTAATGTACAAACCAGTACATCCACTATCTACTAGAGCCATTGTTCAGATCTGGGGGGATCCTGAGAAGGGAGCCAAAAGGATAGGGACCTAGAGCTAGTGCCTGGAACATTCTTAGATGAACTACTACTTGTTCTGAAGGGAACATACAGCTTGCACAGCCTTGTTGTCTGAGAGGGTGAGTATATACACTAACATTTCCTCATTAACCTCTCTCTTTCAACAAGGACAGACCCATGTCCTCAGCTGTGAACTCAGCTGAGACCATCCCTGCTTAATACTATAGACAAACTACTGAGTAGTAAATAGGGCTGGGTAATGTTCCAAACATTCTGAGATCTTAGAATGTAGAAGTAGCAGGTCAGATTGTACAGATTTAGACTTGGATAAAGTGTGAAGAGAAGAATCAAAAGAATCAGAAGAAATAGGAGAACTATCTACTTTTGTTT
>NW_006760389.1:3214939-3230019 GCF_000271605.1 Fomitiporia mediterranea MF3/22
TAAGAATAATAAGCCACAAAGAATGAAAGAAAGGAATGTCAAAGATAAAGGTATAAAGAATGAAGGGATGGACAAAGGGTAAGAGACTATAGAATGATACAAAGAATGAAGGGGTGGTCAAAGGAATGGAATGATAAAGTAAGGAAGGGTAGTAGCAAGAGTCAGCATGCATATAGTCCATAGACAGTGCCCCTGAGGGACAGAAGTCCTGAGTTCTAGTACAGAAGGGTGCAGAACCCTCAGAACTGAAGGTACAAGAGCAGAGAACTGTAACATAGTGCATCCCTAATTTTATACACTTATTGGTTGGTTTTCTATTACTTATTCAACTAATCTATCTATTATTCTTAGAGCATTTAGGACTAAATGCTAGAGGGCAGGTGTAACAATTGCACTCTTGTGCTGAGTGCACACAAGCATGCTCCTTGCTATAAAGGTGTTGTGAGTGCTTGTAAGTGTTTTTTTCGTTATTAGTTAGCCTACTTGTATCTACTACACATGTAACCACATATAAAGAGTCTTCAGGCTAAGAGTTAGGGGATTCTTTTCCCCTTCTCAACACTCGATTACTGATTACCCTAGTCAGTGTATTGAGTGCACTGGTAAAGAAGAGAATCTTCCTCATGTAAGGCTATTCTACATATCCTTACAAGATTCTTATTGTATGCTTTACATATTTAGTGAAAGCATTGCTTTTATACTACATAGGTAGTATAGTTACCTATTGTGTAGTATTGTCTACAATAGTAAAAAGGTATTCATACTTACTGTAAGCTTGTACTAGGGTAGGTCCCCAAATATCAATGTGGAGATGATCTCTATAACATTGTGTAAGAGGTGTAGTTTGTATTTTTAGTATTTCATTGTGTTGTATGTTTGCTTTAATACAATCTGTATACTGTGCATTTTTATTGTCTGTTATCCTTTGACTTATAATCTCAGGATACTCTTGTATGAGTTTGTACAAGTAATCAAAATTAACATGACCCATTCATTAATATAAATCAACAATAGTGATTGTGTTAATAGATTGTTTATTATAATGAGAAACTATCATATACAAGTTATTTTGTACATGTATTTCACTAATCTTTGTATGAGTAGGGGAATAAATAATACATTCATTGTTTGTTTTTGTTAAAACATATCCTACTTTGTATAATAGTGCTTTACTAACAAGTGTAAAGTTCAGATTAGGATGATAGTATACATTTTGTAGTGAAATTGTATTCACCTTAGTATACTCATTGTCTTTGTCTTATAGTTTTACATTAAATGTTATCACTCCACTTTTGCTAAGTGTGAATGACAATTTATTCACAATTGTAACATTTATTAGGGTCAAGTTCCAGACATTTGTAAGACAGAACAAGTATAGAGTAGTGTGTATGTTTGTACCAGAGTCCAATATATTAACACAATGTATTAGTTCAGTATCATCATAATGTATTGTATTGATACATATGTTTGGATTGTACTTGAAGTCCTTAATGACTTCTTTCATATTGTCAAATGAGTTTATAAAGTTGTCTACTTGTATAACACTATCCTCTTGTACTTTGAATACTGAGAATATGTTAGATTCAGCAGATAGAGCAGATTCAGCAGATAGAGCAGATTAAACAGGTAAGCTGCTAGAGTTTGATACTAAGGCTTCTACAATTACAGACTCTAGTATTAGTGTTTCATTAACATCTTTAATGAATACTGTTTTGTTATCATCTCTAATAAATACTACTATAGTAAGTGCAGGTTGAGACAATGTAGTAGTAGTAGTAGTAGTAGAAGCAGTAGCTGTTTACTTATACTTTTTCTTTCAAGCTTCCATTGTTTTGCTTGTTAGGGGATTTTGACAGTCTTTTAACATATGCCTGTACTTATTACAATTGTAGCATTTAACTTTACTGTAAGGCTTTGTTTTGCCTTTAGCTACACTTTTGCCTTTTGTTTGTAGACCATCTCATTCAGTATCTTGTTTCGTTTGGGAGTACTGAGAATGATACTCAGTATATGTGTTTCACAATTTGTGTATCAACTTAGCTAGTGTCAGAATGTCTTTCTGAGCTACTATAACTGTTAGTAGTTAATTATAATAGGTAATCTGCCTGTCTAGCATTGTTACTACCCATTTATACTCACAAGGAGTAGTGAGGTTAATTGCTAAGATGTATGTATTGTTATTAGGAGCTTTATTGTGTATAGACAACTGCTTGTAGATTTGTTCAATATTGTCTAATGTCTTATCAAACTATAATACATACCCTTTTACTGTAAACAATGTAGATATGTCTATAGTATGTGTTATTGTTGTTTGAACATTGTATTGTTCAGAAAGCACCTTCATAAGACTTCTAACACTTGTATGTATTATAAAGTTCATATAAATTGTATCAGTTATTGTTTTCATTATACAGTAATACAAAATGTTGCCTGTATGTATGCTAGTATTATTAGAGGAAGGGGGACCATACTCTAGATGGTCTGAGAGTATCATGACAGTAAGCACACTGTGTATGTATAAGTACTATATCTTGTATCCCTTTATACTAGCTATTATAATAGGTTTAGAGGGAGAGGAAGTTCTAGGGCTTAGTGTACTAGTAGGAGGTAAAGGCATTCTGTAAGAGTAAGTATATAGAGGCATTTAATAGGTACTAAGGCTCATAACCTTTTAACAAGTATAGTAGGAGTACTCTACAAACTCTCTCTTATTAAGACATTAAGTAAGTGTCTACCTTATATATTATATAGTAAAGTCTAATAGTCTGAGACATTCTAAGTACAGTAACACTACATAAGGCAATTAGGGATTTCCTAATCTAGAGCACAATCTAATAGTTTTTAACTTTTTCTATACTGAATAACAATTGTTCTTTATTAATAAATAATTTTCTTAATTTACTTTATCTACTTTATTTATTTCTAATCCTACAGTGTCTATTAAATCAAAAGTAACTGTTAATAAATCTGAGTCATAGCCCTTCAGTATTACATTCACTGTTAGGCCTCTACAAAATCCTAGAGTATATAGTTAGAGTCTAAGAGTTCTGAGGTAACTTTTAGAACTATAGAAAAGGCTTCTCTCTATAAGTTCTACTTGTTACTTGTTATTACTCTAATAACCTAACAGATATACTACTACTTCTGTAGGCAGTCCTTAATTTAGTACTCTGACTTTCTGTAGACAAAGTATACTCCTTACTTTCAGGTATCTCTAATATTTATTAGAATAGATTAATTATAAGTTATAAGCAGATTGATTCAAAGGCTTAGAACTGTTAGAGTCAGACATATGTAAGAGTGTTTCATACAGACCTGACACATTCAAACTGTAGCTTAGTTGAAGGAGATAGTATAAGCCTTCTACTTAATATAAGTAGTTAGTTCTAGTGTTACTCTAAGAATTTTATGAACCAGTTCTATATAAAGAGCTTTTTCAAGTATTCTAATAAGAACATTATTAAACCTGAGAATAAATCCTACCTTCTAGACCAGGATATTTAACTCCTAAAAGAAGGTATTAGTAGAATGTTTGCTCTGTTACAAAGATATAAGCTTGTTCTACATATTGTATTTCTTATTTAGATTAATAAAGGAAGCCTAAAGCTACTTTATGAATCCTAAGTATAACTCATTGTTCTAAAGTTAGATCAGACTTCTGATCCAATAACCTTCAATCTAGTTCTGAGCCCAGGTGGCTGTGTTGCCTTCCTTTATAAAGGAGAGGACAAATAGGACACAATTAAGATTTAAGAATAGATTAGTTAAAGTAGTAACTACATATAACTTAACTTAGTACTAGAAGTCCTTAAAGTGCTACCTATTAAAGTCTAAAGGGTGGACCATATATACTTTCTTTCCTAAACAGGTAGTAAGCTCTAGAACAATTAGAACAGGTTCTAGCTAGACTAGAGGTACATAGTTAGTAAAGACCTTTTAAATAAAGGTTTATACATATTAAGCTAGATCTACTTACAACTACTAGTCAGGCAGGACTGTAAGGGTAGTAGAAAGCTTAGAAGGGTCTATGTTTACACTATAAAGGGATTGACACTGAACTAAAAGGGGTAATAAATAGAAGAAGAGTAGTAAAAGTTTAAAAGGGTTTAAAAAGCTTAAATTTTAAAAATGTAAAAAGGTTGGAACAAATAGAAGAGATTAGTGTAACAACAAGTACTAATGTCTAAAGTGTAGGACAGTTGTAAAGTAGTAATGAGTAGTCTTAATCTAATGTTAGTAACAGTATAGAGGGGACTTAAAGGCTTAGTAAGGAGACTTAGACTATAACTATTCTATATAACAGAAGTAACAGGATGTAAGTACTAGAATGTAGTCAGAACTTGTAGAACAGATAGGTAGAGAGAGTAAGACAAGTGTAGAGTATATAGATTAAGTGTAAGAGTATAGGACTATCTAGAGTAGACAAGATCAAGACTATAGGACTAGTCTAATCTTGTACATATATATATACTAAACTATATAAGAGTACTTAGGGAAGGATAAGCTACAAAGAATGAAGAATGAAAAGGTCAAAGATATGTGAATAAAGAATGAAGGGATGGAAGAGTAAAGGGTAAGAGACCTTAGAATGAACAAAGAATGAAGAGGTGGACAAAGGAAAGGTGTGTCAAGGTAGAAAGGGATAGTAGTAGGAGTTACAGTAGGAATCAGTCTGTATATAGTCTATATACTATACACTTAAAGGACAGAAGTCTTGAGTTCCAGAACAGAAAGGTACAGAATTGACAGAACTAAGGATTTAAAAGTAGTAGATTGTAACAATTTCTTGCCTTAAAAAATAACTTACATAATGTTAAACATTATTTGTAATTTAATTTACCATTTTAGTTTAGTAGAAATTCAAAATAATATTTTAAGTTTTTTCTATATTTGTATTAATTATGAAAGAAACTTGAAATTTTGTTTATGATTTCTATCAATCAAAAATGGTAAATTTAATTACAAATAATGTTTAACATTATGTAAGTTATTTTTCACAGTAAGAAATTGTAAAATACTTAATATGACAGGTATAGTAAAACAAAGTTGTAACATTCAAGCAGAGTAAATCCAGGAAGATGTACTTGAATAGTATGACTCAGCTTCAACTTTTTGATAGAATTTGTTGTAATAGTTAGTGTACCCTGTTTCAAGGTTGGATGAATACTCAAATAGTCTAGTAGTACTAGGTACATGCTCTTATAAGGTAATATCTAATACAGTTTATATATAAGTTGTTAAAATTGTCCTTCTAGCCTCTACTTTAATATATAACACACTCTAGTATTTACTAGTATATTCTGTTCTTCTCTTAGTCCTTCTATCCTATTGTGAATCTGTCATTTAGTTGAGTGGGTGGATTTTTCCAACTCATTTTATTTGTACTTCTATTAAACACCTGTAATCCTGCTCATAAATAGAAGTCTACAAATTATATAGAACATGTAAGATGTTAAGACATAACTATACAAGAGTATGTCTTAGATGATATAAACTATATTACAAGTAATAATGAGTAATGATAGAATATATTCTATTATACATTCTACATCTGAGACATACCTATATAGTATATATAGACTAACTAATCAACAGACAATAAAGCAGACACTAGAGAGTGAGCTGAGTCTACTATCCCCCCTCTTTGTGTGATCCCTCTAAGCCTCTCTCATAACCCTTTCCTAATAGGTTATGAGCCTTACACTCCCTACCTATACTTTATCTACACTCTACTATATTTATACTCTATACACTACTATGGATCACTTGTACACATGTAGCACACTATGACACAGAACTCAACACACCTGTCTGAGTATTCTAAACACAAATTAACACACTGTAGATACACAATCTCCTGTACTACATACAACCCAGACATTATTTGATTATTGTCTTAGTAACTATAATTATTAGCCTAGTAATAATGTAATCTGTACAGGCAATGTTGAAACTATAATGAGTATTACTTACTATAACATTTAATTATTAAATGACAAATGTTAGAAAGATTGAGAAAGTAAACACTGCTCATCCACTATTAACATTACAATAGTACAAATGATTAACACTATTGTTATAGTATAAATCAAATAATAACATATATAGTAATATTACAGCTAAACAATTAATACTTAAAACAAGTGTATATATACTAAACAGAATAGTAAATCAAATAACTAAAACATTTAACATGTATTATAAACAATAATACAACTGTAGACACTCTAATAACAATAATATATAAGCTTGCCTGACAGCTTACAACAGTTTCTGTACAGTTCCACACCTGTCCTAGTACAGAACTATGTTTCCTGTATACAGATTCTTACAGTAGCTTACTGAGCCACACACTTTTCCCTTTGTACTTGTATCAAGTTCCCCTTTTGTCATAACTACCTTCTCTACATTCCTAAATACATACTATCTCCTTTTGTCTTCCCCTTTAAGTATGTATCATGTCCCCCCTTTTTTGTTCCCCCCTTTTATTTTCCCCTTTAGGGATGAACCATTTCCTTAGTATATATAGTTAGTATCCTTCACCTTTATTATATTAATTTGTATTCCTGACTGTAACAAAGGTGAGTTCTTTGTCTGTACATGTATAAGTTTGTATTCCTAACTGTAACAAAGATACCTTTGTCCTGTCAGCCTTTGTGTGTTGTTACAAACTCAGAACTTGTTTGTAACAGTGTTTAGCACTTTCTTAGTACTGTTCTACTTTTTTTAAAATATTAACAAAGTAGTCTTTATTATACTACATGTTAGTAAGGTTCCTCTAGCCTTCCCAAATGTCTCCTACTGTTAGTAAGGTTATCTAACCTTTCTGAACACTCTATACTGTTAGTAAGGCTCTCTAGCCTTTCTAAACATACTACTATAGCTCTGAGGCAAGTTCAGCCCTCTTTCTAGCTACATATAACCAGGTCTTGTTTCCCTTAGTACTAAGTATCCTTAGAAGCTACTATAGTTACTCCTCTGTTGACTAGAGAATCTGTATTCACTTCCCTAATACTACTACTATCTACAGCCACCCTAAGCTCAGATTCAGAGAGTAGCTCAGAGTTATTAGAAACAGATAGTAATGTAAGCAAGCCTACTCTGAGACACTAGAAAGCTATAATGTCTCAAACTACATCAGGAAAATGTTACATTTCTTGTAATTTCTTATAGACCTTGTAAAGTAACATGTGTATTGTATATACATTGTAAAGTAATTGTAAGGTTTGTAAATGAATTGTAACATTTAAATAAAACATATTAATGTATATAAAGACTACATAAGTACTAAGGATGAATAAAATCTATTACATGTATTATACTAACTTTGTATAATAACCTAAAGTATTATGCTTGTATTACATTTAAATTATAATCTTAAAAAAGAGTTATATTTATAATATAATAATGTAATAATAACTATTGTTATCTTATTATTTATGCAAAAGGTATATTAATGTATATAATAGTGTAAGAGCACTTGTTATATCCCTATTATCTTAATAAAAGTATACTATAAGTATATAATATGTACATTATACTTAGATTATCTTGGGCAACTGATACCTAACTTGCTTATGTAATCAACGGCTGAAGATTGAGAGCATATAATGACACACTTATGTGTGCCACTCTTTCTCTTCAACCTCCACCACCTCTCTAAGTCTAACTCTCTGCTGTGCTACCATGTTGTTACTTTTGTTCTCTCTAAGTCTCTAGTCTTTCTCTTCTTGCATGCATCCTACTAGCTGCCACCCTGCCTTCAACAACATTGACAATAAACATTGCTACACTTGTCTCTCTAATCAACTGTTGTGATGCCTGTACTGAGTCCCAGATTCCACACAGCTGATTACACTGTACCCTCCCAGTCTCAACAATGTTAAATGCAAGCAACTGGTTCACTTCATAATAACCTGTACAATAGTTACTCATCCCTCTCCTCCCAACTTTTTGTCTCCCTTACATCCCTTCTGCTCCTTGTTCTGCTGATTGCATTGCCTCTCCTTCATTGTCCTCCTTTCTACACCACCTTCCCTTTTGCATTCACATTCTTGCATCTGCATTGTCAACCAATGCCGAGCAAATTCTTCAAAAATCCTATACACTTGCATACTTCTTCCTGCTCTACAGTGCAAGCAACAATTGATGAGCACACACTTGCAACAATGTCCATGTACATCTACTCCCATTGTGCTACCCCTTCTCTTACTTGGTATGTGCTCTCCTTCCCCACCTGTGCAATGCTTGACATCATTCTTGGTAGGCCCACACTGTATGCATTTACATTCCTCTGTGCCAGGCATGACACCACATTGAACAGGAGTAGTAGCCTATTGCTCACACCTATTCAAGATGAGTTGAATCTGTCCACATCTTCCACTTCACCCTTGCCCTTCAATCCAGAACGTCCCAGAGATACACCTTTGTAGTCATCTGTAATGGCTCAGTTTACTGTACCTCTGATTGTGAGACATAGCCAGAGCATACAATGTGCACTTACAGACACAGCTTTGCTTGCTACTCAAATCAGTTCATTCAATACTCTGGATCTCAACCCTGGTGCACTACTCACACTTGCTACATGCTGTCATAGTGCATCCATCTCTTTACTTCAAGCACCTACACTTGCTAACAACCCATTACCTCCTTAGCAAGTCAACCTCCAAACCTGCCTCACAAGTGCAACCTTGACCTCTACAATCTGTACAATCTCACAATCCACACACAACTCAACTTGCAGGGACAGAGTGGCAACCAAGGCATAGTGACAAAGACTACCTCAAACAGCTGAGGAACACATTTGTTCTCTATTGTCAATACACTCACCATCTGTTGTCAGATTATTTCCCTAATTGTTGTAGATAATAATGTATTTATACAATATTTCAATATAATTATAAACTGTTATTTCAATAACAAATGGATATAAGGACAAACTTATCTTATACATCTTATATTTATATGTTTTCCTTGTTAAAATAATAAGTATTATAATACTTAGCCATTTTGTGAGGTGCACTTTAAGCACTTGTATATCTTAGTAAGTACTACAATTCTTATTATTCTTGACCAGATAGTCAAGACTTTTTAATAGCTTTCTTAGCTTCTTATTACCTTCCTAAAACCCCTAGGTACACAATAAGCTCTTATACATAATGTAGAAAATATATATAATTTATATACATATAAGCTAATACAAAGTTTGAGATATTTTCCTAATGTATGTCTACTAAAGCTTAGCTGATCTGAGAGAATGCTACAAAGCCTCTAATATTGACTCTAGACAATCTGACACTGTATACTCAGTTATGAATCTCTGTGTTCTGTAGGTACACATTTGTTAAATCTGTTCTTACAACCTATATGGTTGTAGTTGTAATAGGATACTTACAGAATAGTAGACTGTACTAGTAGTACAAATATGACTAGCCTAGGCTTGAGAGGCTTATACTAGACACATTCTATCAGAAGCTCTAATGTAAAATACTCTCTACAGACTAGGTAGAGTAAACTAGGAACAAGCTGCTAGTAACACAGTAAGATAGTTGTAACTTTTGAGAATGACAGTTACAGGATACTAGAATAAATTTCAGTCTCTTAGAAGATTGGTGCCTTAATCCTGACAAGCTTTACAAGCTTCTTAAGACTAATCTACACCCTGATCTTCAGTTCAAGCTTTGTCTTACACTTGTAAAAGTGGTTCTAATGTACACTAAACAGATTGTAATATATATAGAAAGGGTGTATATAGTAGTACTAGTAAATAGTCAAATTCCTAATCCTGTAGATCACCTCCTAACACTAGAACCAATCCTAGGAAGGGAAGTAATAGACTGTACAAGACTCTGTAAATAGTTAGAGTATGTATACAAGCTAGCAGAACAGTTAGAAGCAGATTGTACAAAGGTCTACAATAGTATAGAGACTATTTTAGCTGTAAAACAGGTCTAGAAGAAGGACCAGAAGAAGCTATACACTAGGAAGTTTACCCTAGTAACAGTCAGCTTAAAGGTTACTTTAAAAAGTACTGTAAGGTGTATTACCTTATCCTATGTAGAGTACTAACTCTTAATGAAAAACCAGGAATGTTTCTAGTACTACAAACTGTTTGTAAACTATAAGGGTGATAATTGTCTGACAGGTCTGCTAAAACCTAAAGACACAGTTCCTATTACAAAAGTGTATATAGAGTCCTTATGTTCAAAGCAAAAGCCTACTGTACCTGTACAAACTGAGCAGTCTATAGTGTT
Source organism: Fomitiporia mediterranea MF3/22 (assembly GCF_000271605.1). Lineage (NCBI taxonomy): Eukaryota > Fungi > Basidiomycota > Agaricomycetes > Hymenochaetales > Hymenochaetaceae > Fomitiporia > Fomitiporia mediterranea. Next base: position 3,225,193 of record NW_006760389.1, read on the forward strand.
AGAACTTGTAAACAGAGACAAATCTGAGTATGTTCTAATTTCTGACTCCTTACTATTCTCAGACTACTGTATCCTTGTAGAAGGTAGTTCTACTCTAATTTATATCTAACCTATGATTGACTCTGACTGTTCTACAGTTCTGATTGACAAGAAACTAGTGTCCTAGATAGGTATTAAGTACTTCCTACTCAAAAGACACATTATTATAACACTAGTAATCAAATTAGTAGAAGAGTCAGGAAAATGGATTACAGAGTAGGTAAAGTTGTAAGTATAGTTAGTAGATTGGAAATGGATGTCAAAGGTTGTAAAAGCTTGTGTAGTTAATAACTTGTATAACAAGATAATTCTTAGTACTCCTTTCCTTCAGAAGAACTGGATTGTTATTAACATAGAAGGCTAGACAGTTATTCTAAAGGATTCCAGATATAATCTAATGAAGGTAGAAAAGACAGAATCAGTCTACATTCTACAACCTACACACATCCCCTCAGAACTGGCACTATCTCTAACTACAGTCATTTGAGAGCATATTAAGACACTAGCTAGGTCAGGAAGATATGAGACCTTAGATAGAGAGCTAAAGTAACAATACTAAGATTACTTCCTAGACTCTATACTATTAGTTACAGAACTTCCAGAAGGTATTACACACAAAATACAGTTTAAGGACCTGTCAAAGATAGTAGCTGTAAGGTCTTATGTATACTTACAGAAATACTAGAAGGTATAACACATACTCCTAAATTAGTACACTCAAGCTGGTTGTTTGTAAAGGTCAGAAAGTCTGTATGTATTACTCACATTCCTAATTCTGAAGGCAGATCCAGAGGACCTCCTATGTATAGTATACAACTACTAGGTACTAAATAGTAATATGATCTGTAACCAGACCCTACTGTCTTACATTGACAAAATTATGAATAATACTATTAGAGGATATATATATGTAAAGATTGACATGACTAACACATTCTTCCAAACCTGTATGAATCTAGAACATATTCTGCTCACTACAATTAGTACTCTGTTAGACTATATGAGTAGACAGTCATACTAATAGAATTATACAACACACTAGCCACACAATAACAGAGAGTCATAAGAGCTTTAGAGTATCTTATTAGAAGGATCTGTCATGTCTACTTGGATAATATTATTATCTAGTTAGAGTCTGAAGCAGAACACATTAGAAACATTAGAAAGGTTATACAGGTGCTTTATAATAAGAGTCTTGTCTGTTTACAGAAGAAAACTAAGTTATTCTGTACAAAGGTTAAGTTTCTCAGGTATCTAATTACAGTAAAGGGTACAGAAGCAGACCTAGACAAAGTCAAGCACATTCTACAATAGCTACAGCTCTAGAGAGCCTAAGATGTTTGTAAGTTCCTTAGACTTTTATAGTATATTATAGTATACCTTCTACACCTTACAGAGTATACTATAGTTCTTTCCCTACTTACAAGTAAGGATTATAATAAGGTGTTTCTAGAGTAGAAACTAGAACACTAACACACTTTCAAAGTAATCAAGTCTATTATTACCAGCTACAAGTGTCTTACTTCTGTAGATTACAATTTAGGAGAGCAGATTTATGTAACTACAGATACAAGTGATTCTAGAACCAGAGCAGTCCTTAGTGTTAGATCCTTGTGGAAGACAGTAAAACCTGTAACATTTAAGTCTAAGTAATGTAACAGTACAGAACACAATTACTTAGTATACAAGTACAAACTTCTTACAATTTTTTGTACACTTCAGAAATAGTGTGTTTACCTTCTAAGAGTACATTTCTATGTCTACACAGATTACTATACTCTCAAATACTTAGATACACAGTGTAGTCTGTCTTAGAGACAAGTCTAGTAGATGGAGGACCTTTCCTAGTATGACTACAAGCTGTATTATATTAAAGGAGAAGAGAACACAGTTACTAATACACTCTCCTATCATTTAGACTTTGATTCTAGCCTAGAAAATGAGAACCTAGTACAGGAAACCTTAGGAAGTATATTTATACAAATCTCTGTAGATTCTGATCTTCTTACAACTATTAGGAACAGTTATAATATGGATGAATTCTGTTACAAGCTTTAATACAATCTTAAAAGTATTGTAGGAGCTTGTAAGGATTATAAGTTACTATACTTAGACAACAGGTTAGTGATCCTAAGCTCTGAAAACATGTACAAAACCTTGTACTACCTTATATATAATGAACTAGAACATTTCAGTGTAGACAAGACTTATCTGTCTTTACACAACTCATTCTATTAGCCTAATATGTGTTAGGACCTGAAACAGAACTATATTCCAGGCTACAATGTGTGCTAACATAACAAGAACCTAACTATAAACCCTACTAGTCTACTATATCTACTACTAGTTCTGAATGTGTGTTTTGAGAGTATTACAATTGACTTTGTCAGACTATTACTAAAAGATAGTAGATACAACAGAATAGTAATAATGACAGATTGACTAGGTAGTGTAGACATTAGGATTAAACTGTGTAGGATAGACATAATAGTAGAATAATTTGTAGAACTGTTCTTTAATAAATAGTATTATAAAAACAGCTTACCTTAGGAAATTGTTTCTAACTAGAACTGTCTGTTCCTGTCTGGATTTTAGACTGTATTACACATAAGGACAAGTGTAAAGCTAAAAATGTTGACAGTATACTACTCAGAGACAGATAGAGTAAGTGAGTATACTAATAAGACAGTAAGCTAGTTGCTACACTTCTATATTAATTACTAACAGTAGGGTTGGTAGGCTCAGCTCTTATAGGTTTGGTTCTGTATTATAAATACAGTAAATGCTTCTACAGAATACTCTCTGTTCTAACTATGTTATGAATGCTTACTGTAGACAGTTTTACTACTTACATAACTAGAACAGACACAAGCAGATTCTCTAGAAGTACAAGTATTAGAATTCCTAGCCTACATACATTAGAATGTTATAGAGGTACAAGACACCCTTCTAGCAGCTAAGACTCATTAGACACATTATGTAAATCAGGACTATGCTACAGAAGATTGTTTCACAGTAGGAGACTAAGTTATACTCTCTACTCATAATTACTACTAGGACTATCTTATACAAACACTATAATATACTATAAAATTCATACCTTACTATAACAGACTGTACTTTATTATTACAGTAAACTTAGACAAGTCAGAATATACTCTAGAGCTACCTGACTCTAATTAAACTTTTCTAAGATTCTATACAAGCTAACTTAAGTATTATGTTCTAAATGATAATATACTCTTTCTATAATGTACTCTTAATTGACTAGGTTTAGTAGAAGGAGAGGAGGAGGTTTACAAGGTGTTGTAGATTATGAACACAAGGTACAGAGAGTAAGGTTAGTAGTATTTAGTAGAATAGGTAGGATAGGGTAAACAGGGACAGGAATAGAAGGTATAGTCAGAGCTCTAGAGGTTAGTCTCTAAAGTTCTACAGGCCTAGTTAGCTTTACATCCTTATAAGGGTGCTATGTTTTTAGAGAGAGGAGGAGTGTAAGCCTGTCTGACAACTTACAACAGTTTCTACACAGTTTTACACTTGTTCTAGTATAAAACTGTGTTTCCTGTACATGGATTCTTACAGTAGCTTACTAAGCCATACACTTTTCCCTTTGTACTTGTATCAAGTTCCCCTTTTGTCATAACTACCTTCCCTGTATTCCTAAATACATACTATCTCCTTTTGTCTTCTCCTTTAAGTATGTATTATGTTCCCCCTTTTTTGTTCCCCCTTTTATTTTCCCCTTTAGGGATGAACCATTTCCTTAGTATATATAGTTAGTATCCTTTACTTTTGTTATATCAGTTTGTATTCCTGACTGTAACAAAGGTGAGTTCTTTGTCTGTACATGTATCAGTTTGTATTCCTGACTACAACAAAGATACCTTTGTCCTGTCAGCCTTTGTGTGTTACTACAAACTCAGAACTTGTTTGTAACAGTGTTTAGCACTTCCCTAGTACTGTTTCACAATAATAATGATAATAATGATAGTAATATAGATAAAACTAATAGAACAAATACAGAACAATAAAATAATTAATACATATTATAGTCAAGCAATTATTATGAAACATGTTGGATTTAGCAGTTATATGTTGGATATTACAATTACTTATTGGATATTGAATATAATATGCATATCTAAGATATACAGACAAGTACAAATATACACAAGTATAATAAATAACTATAAACCAAAAAACAATACTATAGAGCATATAAACTAACTACACACAAAGGAATAATATAATAACACATAAATACTAATTATAGTACAAGACAAGTGCAAAATTATAATTATTACTGTTGTTTTCATAAATATTGTCACATGTGTGATTTGTGATTTCTGTCATACTAAGTACACTCAAATACAAAATCTATCATAACTCAACTAATACTTGACCAAATTACATAATCTAAGTTGTAAAAATTATACTTTTAAAGTGTCTTTCATATTCCAGAAAAAATAAAGTAAAATGAGCAAAATTTGAGTAAGATACAACACAATATGTGAGTTTTCCCTATATTTCATGTATATGAGTTTTCCTGGCCCTAAAACTGATTGTACAATACTATAAACTAGTCTAAATGAAGAATATAACTTTATTGTTAATTTGCATATTGAATTCTAACTAGGATACAGAATACACATATAAGTATATGTAAGGAAACTTACTGTTCCTCACAAGAGAATTCTAATCACCCTTAGTTCACTCAACTACTGACTAGGATAACCTAGTACTCAAGTGAGGGGTCAGGGGAAAAGAATCCCCTTTACCCAGCAG
>NW_006760389.1:3240047-3261663 GCF_000271605.1 Fomitiporia mediterranea MF3/22
TTGTCTATTTTCTCTCCTTCAGTTTGAGGAGGTTTACCTTTGAGAAATTGAATATTTTGTTTGATGGTGATTTTATTATTGTGCCAAGTTTTATGGCCTTTACTTTCATTGTCTAATCCTATCCAACAAGCAATGATACCTTACTGTTGTATTTTTGTAGGATTTTTGTTGCAAATGATAATATATTGACCAGAATTGTATATATTATCAATTGTTCTGTGTGTTCTGTAACGTTTGTAATGTAGGGTATTGTAATTTAAAGTAGCACACAGTGTTCTATTATGAATATAGGTAATATGAATTGCTGCTTCAGCCTATAATGTAAACAGTAATTCAGTAGATGTTAGATATGCTCTTACACCTCTAAATATAGTTTTATGTGTTTGTTCCACTATTCTGTTCTGTTACAGAGTATGATGTACTGTTAATCTTTGTTTTGTTCCTTGTGAATCTAAATATTGTTGGAAATCTTCACTAAGGAATACAGTATCATTATCACTTTGTAAAAGCTTTATTTTAACTCTGTGCTGTGTAAATATTTTAGTTGTCCATTGTACATATTGTGTATATGTATTGGATTTTGTTTGTAATTTGAGCATTATGCACTAACAAGTAGAATCATCTACAATTGTTAATAAGTAGCGTATGTTCTTATATGCATACAGTTCAATAGGACCAATGATATCAATATGAATAAGATCTCCAAATTGATTTGTAAGAGGAGATTGACATAGTTTTGGTATTGGTGTATGTTCAATATTTGCTTTTATACATTCAATACATTCTTTTTCTTCATAGTTCATTATTTTAGTTGATAGTACACTTGGTTGTGTCTTTAATAATCGTTTAATATAATTGTAACTTATGTGTCCAAGGCATTTATGTATATCATAAATAGATAGTTCGTTCATTGTTTTTAATAAATGATTATTGTACAAAATATACAAGTTATTTCTCAATCATATATGTCTGATGTATTTGTTACATAGTGATATTATAATACAATTATTGTTTGTAAACATAAAAGAATAACCTTCCCTGCATAGTAGCACTTGACTTATGAGGGAAAAGGTCATTTGTGGATAGTAATAGATGTTTTGTAATGTTATGACACTTTTTTCTTGTATATTCTTTGGGATTTCGATACACATAGATCCAGCTCAATTAAGAGTCATTGTTAATCTATTTGCAATAGTTACAATTGTAGGAGTTATGTTGTGTACATCTGTTAATCGAAATAGATAAGGAGTAGCATGTATTAATGTACTAGAATTGAGTAAATCCATCGTTTGTGTATAGGATTTCTTGTTAGCTATGATTGTATTTGTAAATATGTTAGTACATACCCAGGAAACGTATTGTTTGAATTGTTTGTCCTGGTTGCTTGGAATAAGTGTGTAGGCATTATTGTTCATTTCAATGTTGCCTTCCTTTAATTCAATGTTGTTTTTGTTTGGGTTTTCAATAATAAATGTGTTCATTGTGTTTTCCACAGTTTGATTTGTTTTATGTATAATGTTAGCTTGATGTTTAGTGTGTGCAAGCTTTGTAGCTTCAGTAGGAGGTTTGTGGCATTCCTTAGAGAAATGTCCTGTTTTTCTACAATTAAAACATTTTGCTTTTGTTGGATTGAACGGATTTGGCAGATTGAATTTCCTTTGCTTATTGGCTTTATACATTGTATTAATGTGTGCATTATTCTTTGTCCAATCATTGGAATCTTGTACTTGTTTAGCACAGTAATTGTTGTAGGCATTCCACAATGCAAGGATTAGTTGCTTCGGTTCAACTTTCTTATGTTCATTGACTGGTTTGCCTTCGTTTTGGGCATCAGTAGATTGTATTATCATATTTACTATGTGTGTATATTGCTCAGGAGTGGCAAGCAATATTGCTGCTTTGTATGTAGAGTTGTGTGGTGGATCACTGTTAGCAGACAGAGTTGTGTATGCTTCCTCAAGTCTGTCTAATGTACGTCTGAAATGTTTTACATAGTCTCTACAAATAAACAGTGCCAATTCCTTGATAGCCTTTTTACATACTGTCTGGGGGTTAAAGCGTTCTTCAAGTGCTTTCATTAACTGAGGGATAGACGTATCAAAGTGTATATAGTTTGCTAATATTGTGTCAGCAATGTTATTAACTATGCATGTATGAATGGCCTTAGCCATCTCCCTCTCAGCTTTGTTCTGCAGTTTATCCTTTAGTAAGTGTTTGAAGCATGTAGCTGTAACACTAGAAACAATACAGTAGTGCCACATCTTGTAGTTTGCTTCAGTCTTAAGCATTGTGATGTTTTGACTGAAGTATTTAGGTACATCAGCTGGTTTACAGCATGTATCTGTATGTGGGGGAACCATGATGCAAATGTGTGCAAATGTATGCAAGTAAAGAGTTTAGAGTGTACAGTGGATGTGTGTATGCAGGGAGCTCAAGGCTCATAACCTGTTAAGAGGGAGAACTTAAGGGGGGCACACATAGACAAGGGGTGAGGTGACAATTGACCACTCAGTGTCTCTCATCCTTATATTGTATGTATTCTAACTGAGACATTATGAAGTCATTGTCTTGTGGTTTGTCTGTTGATGAACTAATCATCTCATAATAGATTGTTTGTTCCTTTTATTTTTGTAAGGGATACTCTAATGTCCTGAAAAACTTGATGTTTCTATTTAAGACCACATATATCCAGGTATTTCACTTTCTCTCTTATTCCTGGACCTGGCTAGGGTGTTGTATCTGTTGTAGTAGTCCTGTACATTGCTCCTGTGCAATACATAGTCAATATCTGTCATGTATAAGGTTAAACACTTGATTTTGTAGGTGTATGCTTGATTTTCACTCTCTGGATCAAGTACTGATCCTTGTAGTTCTAATATACATTCACTTTTGCTATCCTCAAAGTACTGTTCTGTAAATGCAATGTCTGTTTTGCTTGGATAGTCTGAATTGATTTCACAATTGTATTGAATGTCTGACAGTTCCAGTTTTTGTTCTATTCCTTGTACTTTGTATTTTCCTTTTACTTTCTGTGAATGTAATTGTTTGTCTAGACTCTTGAGTGTTTCTTCTACACTCTTAGATCAATAGTTCTGATCTCTATTGTCTGTAGGTACTATAGTATGTCTGGCTTTTGTTCTGTAGCCTGCCTAAAGTGTTTCACACTTTTCTGTTACTATACTATTGAGTCTGCTCTTGTTTGATGAAGGAGTTACTTTCTCCTCTTCCTAATACATTCTATCAAACTTGTACATTCTCTTATTCAAATTGTTGATGTCTATCAAGCTGTGGAATGGGCTGACATGTCTTATGTCTATCTCAATCACTCTGGCTCTTACAATATGTCTGAAGGTCTTACTTGCCTTCTGGAAATCTTGTTCCTTATTGATTCTCTATAGTTTCAATGCCTGGCTCTCCTAGCCTTTGTTACTCTTGTTCTTTGAGTCCTGGCTACATTCTTTACTGTCTAAAAGGGTCTTAAGTGTCTCATTACCCTCTACATTACTGTTGTCAATATGTTTCCATTCTAAAGTAAGTGTGCTCACTGGATACTTATTCACACTCTCACTAATACTGACTATATACACTCTGTAACTCTTGTACTGGCTTGCAAATTCCTCAATGCTTGCTGTTAGCTCTCTATATTGACTTGGTGAATCCTCAAACTAAATTGCCTGTCCTCTATTGAGTGAATCCTCAAACTTAGTAGCCTGAAATCAATCAAGTAAATCCTCAAGCTCAATTGCTTGTACTTAGTCAGTTGAATCCTCAAACTCAACCTTCTGTACTCAATTGGACAAATCCTCGAATTCAATTGCCTGTTCATCCTGAACTCGACTGTCTGAATCCTTAAGAACAATTGTCTGAGTGTTTCTGCTCTCTGTACCTTTGTTTGCTATTTCTTTGAGCCTAGTAGTGTTAATACTTGCTAGTGTCTGCTCTACAGTGTACATTTGTCTAACTATATGTACTAGTACAGTTACATGCCTTAATTCTACATTATTAGTATGTAGTAGTTCATCAGGGTGCCTCTAGCCTTGTGTAGACAAGGACTTATCACTTAGTATAAGTTTATTAGGTTGCCTCCAGCCTACAAGGGATGAGGACTTACATCCTAGCATGTTAGTATTAATATCCAGACTTTAAGAATCGTCTGTCAAGGCTTGGCAGCCACATTGTAATCAATATCCAATAGATAATCTTGTTGTCCATTGCCTGTAAACTTGATACACACCTGTTCATTCCTTTTTGCTGTCATGAATGCCTGGTCCTTGACCCATCCAATCAATACAAACCTCTAGTGTATCCAGTACTAGTCCATATCAATATGTGCTAATGTGTTCTAGAAGCATTCTGCAGTGTTCTGAAGCATTGTGAACCTACTAGGGGCCAATCCAGTAAGTAGTCTCTGTTTCTACTCAAAAATCATAACTTTACTCACGAAAAATTCCTGATGGGTACTAGATGATGAGGGAGACCTAGGGTTGATCAGACCCTTTGGTTCCTTAGCATCCAGTAAGGGGTTTCAGTGCTAGGTGGGTACAGTCAAAAATATGTAAGGAAACTCACTGTTCCTCACAAGAGAATTCTAATTGCTCTTAGTTCACTCAACTACTGACTAGGATAACCTAGTACTCAAGCAAGGGGTCAGGGGAAAAGAATCCCCTTTACCTAGTAGTCAATACTGTCTTTTATAAGGGTATACACGTGTAAATACATGAGGAGAAAGTGTAACTAACTACAATGAGAATATATGTGCTTGTGGGTCCTACTACACAATGATCTGACACAATCAGCAATGTAGTAATAATAAAATACAAACCAGTAAATCAAATCCTTACAGTATAATACATATTTAAGTTTGCTAAAATTGAGTATTTTCCACCAACCTCTCTACACTCAGGGAAGGTTCTTCTGAGTATTATTTATGTTTGTAAATTTATTATAAGCAAAATATATTAAATATAAGTACTTTTATAAGTTATAGTAAAGTTATATAAGTCAGAGAAGTACTATTAAAGTAGTATATAGAATAATGACTTTCTACTTCATTTGGACTGGAAATCCATAATAAGTCTATTAAAACTGTTTGAAACTAGTCTAATTTATTTGGAATGAATTTACAAACATGAATAATACTCAGAAGAACCTTCCCTGAGTGTAGAGAGGTTGGGGGAAAATGCTCAATTTTAGCAAACTTAAATATGTATTATAGTATTGTACAATCAGTTTTAGGGCTAGGAAAACTCATATACATGAAATATAGGGAAAACTCACATATTGTGTTGTATCTTACTCAAATTTTGCTCATTTTACTTTATTTTTTCTGGAATATGAAAGACACTTTAAAAGTATAATTTTTACAACTTAGATCATATAATTTGGTTAAGTATTAGTTGAGTTATGATAGATTTTGTATTTGAGTGTACTTAGTGTGACAAAAATCATGAATCACACGTGTGACAATATTTATGAAAACAACAGTAACAAAATAATTCATCAATCCAGACTATAGTTCATAGATAAAAGTGATGAATAATGAAAATAATACTTTGGAACATACATAAAACAATAAATAATATATCCATACAATAATACAAATATAATTACAATATAATTCATAACTGTAACTGAACAGTATACTAATAATAACCATATAAACAAGTACAGAGTACATACATATAATTAAATAAAACTATAAAATCAATTCTTGTACAAATGATTAATTTGCCCTCACTGTGTAATTAATACAAGTGTGAACAGTATTATAATACTATAAAATACATTGGATAGATACTAATAGGTACATTTATACAATGATTCAAATAAAATAAATAAAACTAATATATAAAACATTTTACCTAGCAAACCAATTAACAAATAAAACATTAAACAAATACTACAATTGTACACAGTACTAGATTAACTAAAGTATGCTAGGAGACAATTATAGTAAACATAATCTGATATATTACTTATATACAGATTGTGTTACAATACCCTATTCTTAGAACAGTACCAGGGAAGTACTGAACACTGTTACAAACAAGTTCCAAGTTTGTAGCAACACACAAAGGCTGACAGGACAAAGGTATCTTTGTTACAGTCAGAAATACAAACTTATACATGTACTGACAAAGAACTCACCTTTGTTACAGTCAGAAATACAAACTAATACAATAAAGGCAAAGGATACTAACTATATATACTAAGGAAATGGTCCATACCTAAAGGGGAAAATAAAAGGGGGGAACAAAAAAGGGGGGACATGATACATACTTAAAGGGGAAGACAAAGGGGATAATATGTATTTAGGAATGTAGGGAAGGTGGTTATGACAAAAGGGGGACTTAATGTAAGTACAAGGGAAAAGTGTATAGCTCAGTAAGCTACTGTAAGAATCTGTGTACAGGACACACAGTTCTGTACTGTAGAACAGTGTAGAAACTGTTATAAGCTGTTGAGTAGACTTACACCCCTCCCTCCTCTAAAAAATGACACTCTCATAGGGATGCAAAGCTAACCAGGCCTGTAGAACTTTAGAGCCTGACCTTTAGAGCTCTGACTGTACCTTCTATTCCTATCCCTATTCACCCTATCCTGTCCATTCTACTAAATACTACTAACCTTAGCCCCTGTATCTTGTGTTCATAATATACAACACCTTGTAAACCTCCTCCTCTCCTTCTACTAGGCCTAGTTGATTGAGAGTATATTGTAGAAAGAGTACATTATTATTTGGGACATAATACTTGAGTTAGCTTGTATAGAATCCTGGGAAAGTTTGATTAGAGTCAGGTAGCTCTAGAGTATATTCTGACTTGTCTGGGTTTACTATAATAATAAAGTACAGTCTATTGTAGTGAGGCATGAATTTTGTAGTATGTTCTAGTGTTTGTACAAGGTAGTCCTAGTAGTAATTGTGAGTAGAGAGTATAACTTGGTCTCTTACTGTAAAACAATCTTCTATAGTACAGTCTTAATTTACATAATGTGCCTGGCAGGTCTTAGTGACTAGAAGGGTGTCTTGTGCCTCTGTGACATCCTAATGTATGTAAGCTAGGAATTCTAATACTTGTACTTCTAGAGAATCTACTTACAACTGTTCCAGTTGTGTAAATGGTAGAACTGTCTATAGTAAGCATTCATAACATAGTTAGAACAGAGAGTATCCTGTAGAAGCATTTACTGTATTTATAATACAGAACCAAACCTATAGGAGCTGAGCCCACCAACCCTACTGTTAGTAATTAATATAAAAGTATAACAACTAGCTTACTATCTTATTAGTATACTCACTTACTCTATCTGTCTCTGAGTAGTATACTATTAACATCTTCAGCTTTACACCTGTCCTTACATGTAATACAGTTCAAAATCTAGACAGGAACAGACAGTCCTGGTCAGAAACAATTTTCTAAGGTAAGCTGTTTTTACAATACTATTTATTAAAGAACAGTTTTACAAATTCTTCTACTATTATATCTATCCTACACAGTTCAATCCTAATGTCTGTACTACTCAGTTAATCTGTCATTATTACTATTCTGTTGTATCTACTGTCTTCTAGCAACAGTCTGACAAAGTCAATCATAATACTCTCAAAACATGTATTCAGAACTGGTAGTAGATGTAGTAGACTAGTAGGTTTTGTAGTAAGGTTCTTATTATGTTAGTATATATTACAGTCTAGAATGTAGTTCTGTTCTAGATCCTAACACATATTGGGCCAATAGAATGAGTTGTGTAAGGACAGATAAGTCTTGTCTGTACTAAAATGTTCTAGTTTATTATACACAAAGTAATACAAGGTTGTATACATGTTTTCAGAGCTCAGAATTACTAACCAGTTGTTTAAGTATAATAGTCCTTAATCCTTACAAGCTCCTACAATACTTCTGAGATTGTATTAAAGCTTGTGACAGAACTCATCTGTATTGTAACTGTTCCTAATTGTTGTAAGAAGGTTAGGATCTGTAGAGATTTGTATAAACATACTTTCTAAGGTTTTCTGTACTAGGTTCTCATTTTCCAGACTAGTATTAAAGTCTAGGTGATAGGAGAGTGTATTAGTAACTGTGTTCTCTTCTCCTTTAATGTAATACAGCTTGTAGTCATACTAGGAAAGGTCCTTCATCTACTAGGCTTGTCTCTAAGACAGATTGTACTGTGTATTTAAGTATTTGAGAGTATAGTAATCTGTGTAGACATGGAAATGTACTCTCAGAAGGTAAACACACTATTTCTTAAGTATACAAACAATTGTAAGGAGTTTGTACTTGTGTACCAGGTAATTGTGTTCTGTACTGTTACATTACTTGGACTTAAATACTATAGGTTTTACTATTTTCCATAAGGATCCAACACTAAGGACTGCTCTAGTCTTAGAATTACTCACATTTGTAGTTACATAGATCTACTCTCCTGAATTGTAATCTACAGAAGTGAGGCACTTGTGACTAGTAACAATAGACTTGATTGTATTAAAAGTGTGTTAGTGTTCCAGCTTCTACTCTAGAAACACCTTATTACAATCCTTACTTGTAAGTAGGGAAAGAACTACAGTATGTTCTGTAAGGTGTGAAAGGTATACTGTAATATACTGTAAAAGTCCAAGAAACCTGTAAACATTCTAGGCTCTCCAGGGCTGTAGCCATTCTAGAATACACTTGACCTTGTCTAAGTCTACTTCTGTACTCTTTTCCATAATTAGATGTTTGAGAGACTTAACCTCTATACAGAATAACTTAGTTTTCTTTTGTAAACAGACAAGACCCTTATTATAGAGTACCTGTATAACCTTTCCAATGTTTCTGATGTGTTCTGCCTCTAACTCTAACTAGATAATAATATTATCCAAGTAGACATAATAGATCCTTCTAATAAGATGTTCTAAGGCCCTTATAACTCTCTACTATTGTGTAGCTAGTGTATTGTATAATCCTATTAGTATGACTGTCTACTCATATAGTCTGAACAGAGTACTAATTACAGTAAGTAGGATATGTTCTGGATTTATACAGGTTTGGAAAAATGTGTTAGTTATATTAATCTATACATATATGTGTCCCCTAATAGTATTATTTATAATTTTGTCAATATAGAACAGTAGGGTCCAGTCACAGATTGTGTTACTATTTAGTACCTAGTAGTTACATACTATACACAAGAGGTCTTCTGGATCTGCCTTTAGGATTAGGAATGTGAGTAATGTATACAGGCTTTCTAACCTTTATAAATATCTGACTTGAATGTACTAGTCTAAGAGTGTGTACCAGGCCTCCTAGTATTTCTACAAGTATGTGTAAGACCTTGTAGCTACTACCTTTAACAGGTCCTTAAACTGTATATTGTGTATAATCCCTTCCAGAAGTTCTGTAACAGATAGTATAGAGTTTAGGAAGCAATCTTAGTATTGTTACTTTAGCTCTCTATCTAATGTTAGGAATTGTAAAATACAGTAACTAAGTTTGGAAAAGCTTAACTCAAGACTTAGAACCAAGTAGTTTATATACAAAACTCTATTAGTTACAAGTCTAAAGATTAGCCAGATCAACTAGACTACCTTTGTTGTTCTACTTAGTAAGAACTCTAGCTCAGCATTATAAACCTCTAATCATTACTAATAGGTGATTAACCTATTAGCAGAGAGAGGGGACAGGAAGGAGTAAGTACTAAGTCAGTTAGGAAAAGGTAACAAAACCTATGAACAAGGTCTTTATCTCTCTAAGGTTAAATACATACTCTAGCACAGTATTACTTAATAACCTTAACTAAAGACAAGTCATTTAGAATGCTTGTATGAAGAGAGGATCTGGAAAGAGTATAGTGTCTAGAGCAAGAAGTATAAAGGAAAAGACTAGGAGAAAACCTGAAGAGATAAAAGGAAAATATTATACTTACTTGAGGAGAAACTATATAGCTAGCTAGGAACTCTTTGTACAAAGACAAAGGACCATCAAAGCTAGTAAAGAGCCAGAGCCAATACTCTGAAGCTCTATACTTAAGGAGGACTAGTACTAGTGTGAAGGAAAGAGAACTGAGAGCTCTGAGGAGAGACTATAGGAAAGTAGTCTCCTTTATACACTTTGCTTATATAGATGGGAAAGTAATAAAGTCATAAACATGAGGACTATATGAGGACAATATAAGGAATACATGAGACAATCTAGAACTTTGGTTGTAAGTTCTATGATTGAATACAGAAGTATAAAGATAAGGCTAGAAGTTAATAAGGATAATTGTCTCCTAAACTAAGTCTATTGAAGAAGACTTAGGGAAAGATCTAGAACATTAGTTGTCAGTTCTAGAGTGTACACAAGACAGTCTAGAACTTTGGTTGTAAGTTCTAAGGGTAGTACAGAAGCACAGCCTTTTATATTACAGAAGTTATAAGGAGTCATTAAAAGTCATAATACTCTACCTTATAAGAAAGTATATTACAAACTAGTGTACAGGAAGTACAGGTTGAGTCAGACAGAGTTATAAGAACAATAAAGAGCTCTACTTTATGAGAAAAGCATTACACAGCTTACACAGTATAACTGGTTAGGAGGACTCATAAGGAGTCATTAAAAGTATGAGAGGAAGTATAGAAGATATAACAATATAGTAAAGGAGTCATTAGAAGATTAATCTAGAATACAAGAAGACACAAACTAGTATAGTATACAGTCTAAAGGATTAGCCAGCTCTACTTCATAGGAACAACAGTGAAGGGAGTTACTAAAGTTACTAGAGTAACATTACTCTAGCAAAAGGTATATAAGGAGGCCAGTTTGGCCCTTAAAAGATAGTTTTATCAACTTAAGTTACCTAGTACTTAGAAGTACTCTACTACTAACCTACTAGACTACACTTGTAGCTTGACTAAAGTAGGACTCCTCTACCCTCTTACTCTACAAGTCTACAAGTCTTACCCTCTATACTCTATTCTGTTACTATTCCTAAAGATTAGGACTAGTAAAGTGAGTATATCTAATACTTTGATAAAACTCCAACTTAGTTACAAATCTTTACTATTCTAGTAAAGCTCTGGTCTACTAAGGGGAACTTAAATCTGGAGCTAGCACACAGGTATATCAACTCTAATACTTACTTTATAATATTAACTAACCTTAATAATCAACATTCAAAGTAGGTAGATAAATTACTCTACTACTTAGAACAGTTATTAAGGTAAGTAACTTTCTTTTGTAGTAAGAAAAGAAAGGTTAATTAAGAAGTACTACTAGTTCTTGATTACTTAGTAGCCTATACACAGGAACAAGTGTTAATACTAGGAGGTATTAAAGGAATACTATTTTGGATACAAGAGGAATTTCCTCTAGACTCTTTCAAGCAAGAAAGAGTAGTATCAACTGTTACCTATACAACAGGCACTCCTATTAATCAACAAATTTGGATTGAACAAATCTAAGGATACTCAGACTACTTATACACATTATAACAACATTGTAATCTGTTACACAGTACATTACTTACACTAGAACAAGAATATCCAGATATTACAAAAGTAAGTAACTTTTGTAATATTATACTAAACAAAGTTAACAAGCTATAAAAAGTGGCTTTGTATCAGATCAAGGAAAGGATTAGAACATTATATATACAACAACTAGTACTGAGTACAGACAGAAGCCTATTATTATACAGTCCTTTATTACCAAATCCCTCAACCATTCTTATATTCCTACTACTTGTGGAAACACTCTTTGTTATATATACTTAGAGTAGGAGGAAGAGTCAATTGGGGAACAGTATAAGATTGGCTCAAAGAAGAGGTTCACACTCTAGCTACTCCTATTCAAACAAACTGGGGACCTATTATAGCCTTTGGGTTACAAGGACAAAGGCTTGGATACAACAATTTTTAGGTCTTAACAGAATAATTAGGTCTACTCAAAGTCAAGACCTACATTATAGAACTATACAAGAGGAAATCACATACTTGTGTAGTCTTATACAATCAGAACAATAAGGAGAAAAGCTGGAAGAGATACAATCAGATCTGGATACACAAAGTCTGAATATTTTTAATATTCATACAAAGCTACAGGAAATCTTAGACAAAATACAAGACCTTACTAACAGAGTACAAGAAGTACAAGTTGAATCAGGAATAGTACAAGTATTCCTAAATAGGTTAGTACAGTCACAATTCAACCTAACTACTATATTACAAAATATTAGTAGAGAGGAGTAACAAAGTGACAGGAGAGAAGGAAGTACTTCTAATACTCAATACTCCTAGAGACAAGAACATTTCACTAGAGAAAACACAGTCTAAGAAAATCAAGAAAGTGAACTATCAGGTTCTTCAGCTGAAGAAGAAGAGTTTGTTAACATAATACAAGGAGGAATCCAAACATTTTAAGACTATAGTGGAATTGAAACACAACATCCAGATAGTCCACTAGGATCCTCTAGAAGCCTCTAAGATTAGTCAGAAATTATTACTCAGGAAGGCTAGACAGCTGAAGAAATTGAACAGTCTATGTTACTAAATACCTTTATAGTAGAAGGAATACTAACATTAGATTATTATAGTTGGTTGTATCAGACCTATTAAAGTAGTACTAGTTTAGAGTCAAGTTCATCAGACTCTTATACACCAAATTCAGAATCTAGTAACTAGAAAGAGAGTAATATGGAGGGAATAAGGAAAATCAATCTAAAACTGCCAAAGTTTTTAGGACAGAAAGGGGAAGATTTAGAAGTGTTTAAAACAAATCTAGTAATACACTTCAGACATTATAACATTACAAATAGTTTGGATAAAGTAGAAACAGTAATCCTATACTTAAGAGGGAAAATAGCAAGTCACATGAATGGAAAAGCAATATCATTTGTGACAGAAGGAAAAAGCTTAGTTCCAGAAATCTGGAAAGATTATAATACATTTTTAACTAATCTGAGAGAAGCAAGTAGAAAATACTATGATTCTATAGAGACAGCTCAAACTCAAATGCACAATTTGAGACAAGGAAAACTAACAATTATAGAATACAATGAAACATTCAAGAGAATATTTGTAAGGAAACTCACTGTTCCTCACAAGAGAATTCTAATCACCCTTAGTTCACTCAACTACTGACTGGGATAACCTAGTACTTGAGCGAGGGGTCAGGGGAAAAGAATCCCCTTTACTCAGTAGTCAATACTGTCTTTTATAGGGGTATACACGTGTAGATACATGAGGAGGAAGTGTAACTAACTACAATGAGAATATATACACTTGTAGGTCCTACTGTACAATGATCTGACACAATCAGCAATGTAGTAATAATAAAATACAAACCAGTAAATCAAATCCTTACACTCACCCTCTAGCATTTAGTCCTAAATGCTAAAAATCAGTAGAAAAGGCAGAAAACTTACTTAAAAGTAACAGTTAGTAACGAGTAAATAATAAAATACCTTGCCCATGCATATGGGAAACATCCTCATAATGTAGTATTGCCTCTCTGAACTGATCCAAAGTTGATCCAGTGAGTATTAAGACAGTGGTGGCGTTCCAGATAGTGAGTAGCATAGTTTCAAACTATGTGAAACTAGATAAACGTCAATAGAATTAAACATAGTCAATATTACTGTATAGTCAATTAGTAGAAAAGTTGCCTCTTTATTGTTACTATCAATACAACTGTTAAGAAAGGGGGAAGAGAGGTTATGTGAGAGGCTTAGAGGGATCACACAAAGAGGGGGGATAGTGGACTCAGCTTGCTCTCTTGTGGCTTGCTTCATTGTCTGTTGATTAGTTAGTCTATATATACTATGTAGGTATGTCTCAGATGTGGAATGTATGATGGAAGGTATTCCATCATCGTTTGTCATTGCTTGTAATGTAGTTTATATCATCTGAGACATACTCTCGTGTAGTCTTGTCTTAACACTCCCCTTCAAACTCTTACTAGGTCTAGTAGACTTGTAAGATGTTTGCTTACAGTATGTATAGATAGTTTAATCATTATAACTGTATTGTACAATTGTTTGTTTGTGTAACACATTTATAACTTGATGTAGTTAATAATAATATTGATTAAGTATATTTAATTAGTTTGTTCGTTCGTAATATACTGTTCAATAACAGTATTGTTATCACAATAGATTGTTTGTAAATGTTATTAAATAATTTGTAAATGCTTCAGAGACCTGCAGAATCTTGTCAGCATGTGTAGGTACGTATATGTGCATATTTAATATTATAAATGCAATTGCTCGTTTTGTTTTATTGTTTGTTATTCAGTCATATTGTTTGTTATTAAGTTTGTTTGAGTACTCTAGTAATTTCCTTTTTACTTCACTGTGAAACTAATGAATCATGCTAGTAAAATGTATATTTGATGTTGTAATAATATCCTTCTTTAATCATTACTGTCTGTGTTCGTCTACGTTTGTATATGTGTTAAGCATTCAGTAATAGCTGATTTATGTCTTTGGATTGAAGCTTTGCATCAATTGTATATTGTAATATCAATAATAATATTTGTTTTTGCCAGATTGCTTCATTCTGAGATCAATGAGGTTTTATGCTAACATATATTTGTTGCATAGATGTTATGTCTGGCTGTAAGCATCTTGCTATGTGTCTAGGTGCATTGTATATGTATTATATTATGAATGTACTGTTTGTTTGTTTGCTTTATGTTATTGTTTATAGTTATGTATTAATTTATTAACATTATGTTTGTTAATTGATTGTTTCTGATACATTCTAAGTAACTATACAATCTGTTGTGTTGTTTCTTTAATAGCCAACATAGTTATCTGTTGTAAATCATTACTAACGTGTGTTTGTATTATTTATCATTAACAATGTTATTGTGAATTGTTGTGATCATAGTATTGTGTATATATATGTGTGTATGTTATGGCTATTGTTCTTTGCTTTTTCTTTTGCAAAGAATGATGTATTGTAACACAATCTGCATATAATTGATATATTGGGTTATGTTTACTATAATTGTCTCCTAGTGTTATTTAGTTAATCTAGTGCTATGTGCAATTGTAGTATTCGTTTGATGTTTTATTTGTTAATTGGTTTACTAGGTAAAACATTTTATATATTGGTTTTATTTATTTTATTTGAATCATTGTATAGGTATACCTTTTAATATCTATCTAATGTAATTCATAGTGTTATAATACTGTTCACACTTGTATTAATTGTACAGTAAGGACAAATTAATTGTTTGTACAAGAATTGATTTAATAGTTTTATTTAATTATATGTATGTGCTCCATACTTGTTTATATAGTTATTATCTGTGTATCATTCAGTTGTAGTTGTGAATTATATTGCAATTATATTTGTATTAATGTATGGATATATTATTTATTGTTTTATGTATGTTCTGAAGTATTATTTTTGTTATTCATCACTTTTATCCATGAACTATAGTCTGGATTAGTGAATTATTTTGTTATATGATGTGATAATTGTCTGTATATTATTTATTTTCATATTAAACACTGTTAAGTTAATTATATTATCATATTAATATTATTTGCCAAGTATGAGCATTTGTTTCATAGTAGAATTATTATTTATTTAATGTTGAAGTTCAATTGCACATTGTGTTGACTTCTGTTATTTAGTTCTGATTGACATAGTTTTGCTTTGTACCAAATGATTTACCTTTATGATCCATTATGTCTGTCCATAACTTCTATTACTTAGTCAGTACTTAGTCAGTGCATTTCATTATTCTATTTTTCATAGTGTCTGTAGTGTTATACTTTCTGTTCTGTTGTTTATATTTAGTTATTAATTTTTTGTGCATATTATCCATTTTCTCCCCTTCAATTCAAGAAGGTATTTCTTTGAAGAATTGGATATTTCTTTAACGTTTATTAATTGTTGTTATAATATAATATTTATATAATAATTGTAATTACTTTCATGGTTTGATTTCTAATTATTAGTATTTTAAAGTAGTGTGTAACATTTTGTTACAATTCTCTACTCCCATATCTTCAGTTCTGAGGGTTCTGCACCCTTCTGTACCAGAACTCAGGACTTCTGTCCCTCAGGGGCACTGTCTATAGACTATATGTATACTGACTCTTACTACTACCCTTCCTTACTTTATCATTCCATTCCTTTAACCACCCCTTCATTCTTTGTTCATTCTATGGTCTCTTACCCTTTTTCTATCCCTTCATTCTTTGTACCTTTATCTTTGACCTTCCTTTCTTTCATTCTTTGTGGCTTATCATTCTTAGTAGCTTATGCTCCCTGAGTACTCTTGTGTAGTTTAGTATATACAGGCATACAAGATCAGACTGGTCCTGTAGTCTTGATCTTGTCTACTCTAGGTAGTCCTGTACTCTTAGGCTCACTCTATATACTCTACTCTTGTCTCACTCTCTCTCTCTGCCTGTTCTGCAAGTTCTGACTATGTTCTAGTACTTACATTCTGTATTTCTATTGTGTAAGATAGTTGTAGCTCAGGTCCCCTCACTAAGCCTTCAGGTCCCCTCTACACTGTTACTGACATTAGATTAAGACTACTCATTACTACCCTACAACTCTCCTACATTTTGAGCATTAGTACTTACTGTTGTGTCAATCTCTTTTCTTTGTTCTAACCCTTTTACATTTTTAAATTTTAAACTTTTTAAACCCTTTTAAACTTTTGCCACCCTTCTTCTATTCATTACCCCTTTTAGTTTAGTGCTGATTCCTTTGTAGTGTAAACATGGACCCTCCTACACTAACTGCCACCCCTACTGTCCTACCAGATTAGTAGTTACAAGCAGAACTAGCTCAATATGTATAGACCTCTATCTAAGAGGCCTTTACTAACTACATGCCCCTAACTCCTTCAGAACCTGTTCTGATTGTTCTGGAAGTCACAACCTGTTCCAGAAAGAAAGTACATATAGCCTGCCTTTCAGACTTTAATAGACAGTACTTTGAGGACTTCCAGCACTAAGTCAAACTATATATGGCTGCTGCTTCAACCAATCTATCCTTAGATCTCAATTGTGTCCTATTTGTCCTCTCCTTTATGAAGGAAGGCAACACAGCCACCTGGGCCCAGAACTGGATTGAAGGACATTGGATCAGAAGCCTAATCTGACTTCAGAACAATGAGTTGTATTTGGAATTCATAGGGTAGCTCCATACTTCCTTCATCAATCCAAATGAGAAGTATAATGTGTAGAACAAGCTTACATCTCTATAACAGAGCAAACATTCTACTAATGCCTTCTTTCAAGAGTTTGATATCCTGGCTCAGAAGGCAGGATTTGTGCTCAGGTTTGATGATGTCCTTATTAGAATGCTTGAAAAAGCTCTTCACCCAGAACTGATTAATAAGATTCTTAGGATAATGCTAGAACTGACTACTTACACTGAGTAGAAGACACACACCATTTCCTTCAACCAAGCTACAGCTTGGATGTATCAAGTCTGTACAGAATGCCTACACATATGTCTGGCTCTAACAGTTCCAAGCCCTTGAATCAATCTGCTTATAATTTGTAATCAATCTGTTCTAATAGACATTAGAGAAGCCTAAAAGTAAGGAGCATACTTTGCCTACAGAAAGTCAGGGCACCAAATTAAGGACTGCCTACAGAAGTAACAGTATATCTGTCAGGTCATTAGAGTAATAATGAGTGATGAGTAGGATTTGTAGTAAGAAGCCTTTTCTGTAAATCCAGAAGTCACCTTAGAACTCTTAGACTCTGACTATGTATTCTAGGATTTTGTAGAGGCCTAACAGTGAATGTAGCACTGAAGAGCTATGACTCAGATTTTTTAATAGCTACTTTTGATTCAATAGACACTGTAGGATTAGAAGTAAATAAAGTAAGAAAAGTAGAAAAAGTAGAAAAAGTAGAAAAAGTAGAAAAAATAAATCAACAAAATTATTTATTAGAAAGAAAAAAGTCAAAAACAAAAGTAGATAGTTCTCCTATTTCTTCTGATTCTTTTGATTCTTCTCTTTGTACTTCATCCAAGTCTAAATCTGTACAATCCAACCTACTACTTCTGTATTCTAAGATCTCAGAATGTTTAGAACACTACCTAGCCCTGTTTACTACTTAGTAGTTTGTCTATAGTATTAAGCAGGGATGGCCTCAGCTGAGTTCACAGCTAAGGACATGGGTCTGTCCTTGTTGAAAGAGAGAGGTTAATAAGAAAATGTTAGTACATATACTTACCCTCTCAGACAACAAGGCTGTACAAGCTGTATGTTCCCTTCAGAACAAGTAGCAGTTCATTCAAGAATGTTCTGAGTACTAGCTCTAGGTCCCTGTCCTCTTAGCTCCCTTCTTAGGATCCCCCCAGATCTGAACAATAGCTCTGGTAGACAGTGAATGTACTAGTTTGTACATTAATAAGGCCTTCATGTAGGAACACTATCTCTCTACTCAATGTGTTCTACTTCTAATCCTAGTATATAATGTAGACAGAACCCTGAACCAGAATGGTCAGATCACTAAGTTTGTCCAACTACAGATGATCATTCAGAATCATGAGGAAAGTATTGAGTTCAGAGTTACTAACCTTAGAAAGACAAATGTCTTTATTGGATTTAAATGGCTCAAGGCTCACAACTCTACTATTGACTGGTTAGAGTAGACACTTGTGTTTGATCAGTGTCCTAAGTCTTACAGCTACCTTGTACTACTGTTCTGAGTGGATGTGAATACTTCTAATGTTACTGACAGTTCTAATGAAGGTGACCAGTTGTTCTTCTTTGACTAGAATAGATATGTGGATACATATTCTAGTCAAGGTGAAACAGAGTCAATCTGAAGAATGTCTGAGACAGAACCAGTCTGGAACCCTCTCAGAATGACTCTACTCTAGAACACACATAGACCCAGCCTGCTGGATTTTGTCCAAGAGTTCTCTAAAGTCTTTAGTAAAGAGGAATTTGACTAGCTTCCTAAACACTGTCCCTGAGACTATGTAATTGAATTGACTGAGGGCTTCCAACCTAAGGATTGTAAGGTCTACCTGCTCAACAGAGACAAGCAGGAGGTGCTTGACAAGTTCCTTCAGGAAAATCTTCAGAACAGTCAGATCCAACCCTTAAAGTCCTCTATAGCCTCCCCTTTCTTCTTTGTCAAAAAGAAAGATAGGAAGCTCTACCTAGTCTAGGATTATTATTGTCTTAATGAGGGTACTGTCAAAAACAAGTACCTACTCCCCCTGATTCAGGAGCTCATTAATAAGACACATACATCTAGGGTTTTCATTAAGTTGGATGTTTGATAAGGATACAACAATATTTGGATCTGAGACAGAGATGAGTGGAAGGCTGTGTTCCAAACTAATCACAGATTGTACAAACCAACCATAATGTTCTTCAGACTAACCAACTTGCTTACAATGTTCCAGTCATTCATAAATCACATCCTTACAGATCTGATTGACTCAGAGTATGTTAGTGTGTATCTGGATAACATTCTAATCTTCACCTAGACAGTTGAACACTATTACTGACTGATCTGAGCAGTTCTACAACAGCTCTAAGATAATAAACTGTTCCTCTGAGAAGTAAAGTACTCTTTTGTACAGGAGTCAGTAGATTATCTAGGCTTTGTGATTGGTGGAGGAGAGGTCTGTATAGATCCAGCAAAGGTAACTGTAGTTCAGAACTGGCTACAACCTCAGAACCTGAAACAGGTCTAAGCATTCCTTAGGTTTGTAAACTACTACCAATACTTCATTCAAGGCTTCAGTACTATTACCTAGCCCCTTCACAATCTTACTAGCAAGGATGTTCCTTAGCAATAGGATGATCAACAGTAGTCTACATTTGAGTCTCTCAAGCAGGCTATTACTAGCAAGCCTGTATTAGTAGTTCTGACAGTTGTAGACAAGTTCTGAGTTAAAGCTGACTCTTCTGACTTTACAAATAGAGTAGTACTGTCCTAGTTCATTAACAGAAAGTAGTGTCTGATAGTGTTCCAATCAGAATCCCTCTCTGTAACAGAGTAGAACTACCCTATCTATGATAAGGAACTCCTTACAATTGTCTGTTCCCTAGAGGAGTAGTGTTAATATCTCCTCAGTACTATACAGAAGTTTGAGATTTGGAGTGATCACCTTAATCTCCAGTACTTCTAGGCACCTCAGAAGCTCAACTGCTACTAAGCCTGCTAGATGTTAGAACTGTAGAACTACAACTTTGTACTGACTCACAAACCCAGAACACAAATGACAAAAGCTGATTTACTCTTAAGACAAGTAGGTTATGAAAGGGGGGAGAATAATAATGAAAATCTTGTTCTCCTAGACAATTCCTGTTTTGTGTCCAAGACAATCCAAGAGATCCAACTCAAATCCAAGGATGTTGACTTTGTTACCTACATACAGTAAGCTCTAAGACACACACAGGACTGAGTCATAGTAAAGTAGCTAGAGAAGCTGGCTAGAGATTAGGAGGAGGATAAGGATAGATAGGTTTACTAGGAAGGCCAACTGTACATTCTGAAGGATTGGAAGCTGTAGGAGGACATTGTCTGAGCTTATCACAACAATCTGACTACAGGACATCTGAGCTGACACAAAATGCAGGAACTCATTACTCAGAACTACTAGTGGCCAGGAATACAGAGAGAAATCCTAAAGTATGTGACTGGTTGTAATATGTACTAATAGACTAAAGCCTACCAGACAAGGGTTTAGGCTCTCCTACATTCACATTGGATCCTAAATCACTCTTAGGAAGAAGTCTCAGTAGACCTGATCAGTAAGCTACCCAAGTCTTAGGGTTATAATACTATCTACATAATTGTTGACTGATTCTCTAAACAAGTCTATACAGTTCCAACCTAAACAGAACTCACTTCTGAAGGTATAGTGTGTATCTATCAAGATTATGTCTTCCAGTTGTACAGACTCTCTTAGAAGCTCATTCACAATCACAGACTACAATTTGAGTCAAAATTCATGTAGGACTTGTATGTACTTCTTAGAATTTAAGGGAACCCTTCTACTACATATTACTTATAGACTGACAGTCAAACTGAGTAAGTCAATTAGGAGATTGAGCTCTACCTCCAGATGTTCATCAATCATTAGTAATCAGATTGGTCTGAATAGTTAACTCTGGCAGAATTTGTGCACAATAACTAGTAACACTCTGTAACAGGACAATCCCTGTTCTTCCTCAATCATGAGAGACATCTGTACTAGGGGACAGTTCTGAACCAGAACAGCAGTTCTGAATCTGTAACAGACTTTGTAGAACAGATACACAGAACCAGGGAGGATACACAAGCTCTTTTGGAGAAGGTAGTATAAGTTATGAAGCAGAACTATGATTGGAAGAGGTCTGTGGCCAAGGATTACTAGCCTAGTGACAAGGTTATACTAGAAGCTACTAATCTGACCTTGGATTGCCTAATGAAGAAGTTAGACAACAAGTGCTTCAGACCCTTTGTCATTGAAAAGAAGGTCAGTACCTCTGTCTACAAACTCTAACTTCTGGGAACATAGAAGTGTATACACTCAGTGTTTAATAAGGTTCTGTTGTCTCAGTACTACAATCCTAGTTTTCCTTCACAACAAAGACCCCCTCTGCCTCTACTAGAACTCATCAGCTCTGAACTGGAATACAAAGTAGAGTACATAGTAGATACTAAG
>NW_006760389.1:3264557-3274518 GCF_000271605.1 Fomitiporia mediterranea MF3/22
ACGTTTGTCTGTAGTATGATCAGTTAATTTATTATAACATAATCTCCATGATATTATAGAGTATTTTAGCATTTAATAATTGCAGTAAGTGATACTCATTGTAGTTTCAACATCACCTGCATAGATTACATTACTACTGGGCCAATGATCATAATCACTAAGATGACAATCATATAATGTCTGGGTCGTATGTAGTACAGTAGATCGTGTGTCTGTAGTGTATCAATTCGCATTTGGGATACTCAGACAGGTGAGTCGAGTTCAGTGTTGTAGTATGCTGTATGCATGCATGTGATGTGTAGAACTGTATAGAGCATAGACGTAGTAGAGTGTAGATAAAGTGTAGGCAGGGAGCTCAAGGCTCATAACCTGTTAAGAAAGGGGGAAGAGAGGTTATGTGAGAGGCTTAGAGGGATCACACAAAGAGGGGGGATAGTGGACTCGGCTCACTCTCTCACAGCTTGCTTCATTGTCTGTTAATTAGTTAGTCTCTATATACTATGTAGGTATGTCTCAGATGTAGAATGTATGATGGAAGGTATTCCATCATCGTTTGTCATTGCTTGTAATGTAGTTTATATCATCTGAGACATACTCTCATATAGTCTCTTCTTAACAACAACACTTTTCAAAGAGAATCAGTAGAGTTCCTGGGGAGATATAGTGTTTTGGCTCTTGAGTATTCTGAGACATACAGTGTAGATTAATATGTACAGAAATGGAAATTCTGGCAGCATAGTAATTGCAAATATTCTCTTCTCCTGTGTCTTTGGGAAGTGTAGAGGTAAATCCCTGATCAACAAAGCTATAGCCTTCTTCCTTAATAGAATGTATTAGTGTTACAGCTTCTAGCTGACCTTACACATTTCTCTACTCCTGTAGAATAGTCATACAATAATAGGTAGCAGAGATGTATTCTAAAATTCCTCTGCTATGTCCTTGATTTTTCCAATAGACTAGTTCCTGCAAATGTAGTACCTTGTGCTTGTATTGGTAGAATATGTTCAAATGTGTACTCTTTTGTGTACAATAACCAACTGTGACACAAAACTGGATATCCTGTTAAGCTCAATGTCCAAATACTAATTGTAGAGTGTAACCTAGAGTGTAATATCTGTCCTTGAATGAAAATATTGTCTTGATTTCAATGAGATTGTAATGTATGAGCCTAATATTATTAGATATGTGTGTATATACACAGTATCTCTGTGTGTAATGAATATCCTACTGTGTTCTCATACTGTTTCCTTGTGTCTCAACTCGTTTGTGTCTTCGAATGTTAATTGATTTGATTCCTGAATTATCTGAGTATACTTTCAATGTCTCATAGTGTGATGTTCTATCACAAAATGTCTAAGTAGCATTCTCTACTTTCCTGAGTGCTGTAGCTGTCTGTATACTACATTGTTCCATGTATGTCTTAATAAAATGTCCTGTCTGTATGTACAGTAGTGCTGCCTGAAGTCCTGAGTATATGCTGCCAATTCCTTGTTCATTTGGCAAATCCATGTGTGGATCAATACATTCTAGTATTGACTTCCTGTCTTTCTGTGTACTTGTCCTTGTACTAATGTATTCTTTCCTTGTGTACCTATCATGTGTCCTGTTTCCTGTAGTACTGATACTGTCTAGTCTTACAAAGTCCTTCACAAAATCGTTTCATTGTAGATCAAGTTCAAAAATTGTATATTCAAACATGTAGATTGTATGCTCAAAGAGTATGTATGTAATACAATGTGTGTGCCTCTCACCCTCTCATCGAAATATGACTTCATTTTCAGTGTAAAATGTTTGGTATAGTCCTGAAACCTGTCTAGAGTGTCTGGAGAGGTCTTCTGTATGATTTCATACTTCAAACTGATCATAGCTACTCATTCCTAGAGTAGATTAAACTGTATCATTGCCTAATAGATGTCCTAGAGTGTCCTGATGCTCTGTTTCCTTCTGTAGCATTAAAGTATTATGCCTGAATACTTGAATAGTCTGTTCAATCATTCCTAATTTACTATTGCTCTGATATTTGCTAGCTGTATGCATATTGCCTTTACTTTCCCTTAAAGCAGTGTGATAATCTGTTTGAGTGGATTGAGCAGATTGTTTAGGTTCTGAACCTGTTCTCTGGCTTGAAGTCACCCTCTGAACTTCTGTACTTTGTTCCATACAAAGTGTATCCATTCCTGATCTCAGTAGTGTCTTACTATCATTGTAGTACATAGATTGTAATTGTCATCTTGTAGCTTGAATACCTTGATTCTTACTATGTATCCTAAGTATATGTGTGCTAGCACATCCATTTGAGTGCCTGTGATACTTATAATATGTCTGATAGAGTGTCCTGAGTCTATTCCAATGAATCCTGACTGTCTGAAGGTGTATTTCATGATGTAATACCTTATGTTCTACTGTAAATACAATGTATACTATAGATCCTTGTATTCCAATCTGGTTCTGACGTTTCTGAACAATTCTTTGTTATGAACTGAATAGTTCTGTAGTGTAACATCCAATTGTACCTTATAGAACAATGTTCTATACAAATTACTTCGATTGTGCTCATTATAGACTGTTTCTTCAATCCTGAAGATAGAAATGTGTGTTCTAATGTCAACTAACATAGTTCCTTTGTAGTACTCAATACTAATCCTGTATCTCTTCCTGTACTGAATAGAATCGACTGTGTATGTGTATGTCTGTGTCTTTCTATTACTGTCAATATATTTCCATGCCTGATGCTTATTCTGGAGCAGTATCATCTTATTCCTAATGTATATGCACTTTTCCTTGCTCAATGTACTAATGTCTGTCTTCCAATGTGTAATGTAGCCTTCTAACTTAATAGAATACCTGTGTGAATCGTTTGGATTGAAATATTTCTCAGTATCCAAGAGTAGTTGTATTTTATAGTCTAGTAATGCTTGATAGATTGTCCTACTTGTACAGTTTACTATTTGCATTGCCTTGTAAACCATAATACTATCTAGCTAGTTATATTCCAATCTTCTAACATTCTTAGGTCCTTTCCTAATGTCCTGGTATGCATTCTTGTTGTCTGTAAACAGCCTGTATTTCTTAAGAGTGTTGTTTTGATTTGTGGCTCTAAGAATTGGTAGTAGTGTCTCTAAAATGTCTATATATGCATTGCCTTGTACCTGTAGCATCTTAGAATCCTTGAAACAATAGTTGTATACATGTTTCCTAGTCCTTTCCATGTGCTATACATATTCATAGTCTTGTAGAATCCTTTCTACACTGTATGCCTGTACTTTCGAGTGTAAAATGTCATTATATACTTTATACAGTTGTCTGTGCCTCAATGTAGCTATCTAGTACTGTTTCATACAGTTCTGCTTGTTTACTGTACTATTCCTTAGTCCTGTAGTCTTATAGGGTCTTAAATATACTGAATTTTCCCTTTCAAATGTGTTGTTTACATGCCTGAACTTGTGTTCTGTTACAGAACTCTCTTGTTCTGTTACTGAATCCTCAGTATTGCCTTTACAAAGTATCCAAATCAATAAAACATGTATATCATTGCTAGATATGTAAGAATCTGTGTCATAGTCTGTAATCAACTCCAATTCTATGTAGTTCTTACTGTCTAAGTTGTCTGCTAACTTATCTAAAGCAGTGTAACCAATACTGACATTACTAGATAATAAAGTATCATCCTACACATTGTTCAATCTGATTGTATTACAAGTAGGACAATTCCTGGCTAAGTAGTCATCTTGTTCACAAATAAAACATAGTCCTTTCACTCTCATTTCATCTAATTTCGATTAGGAATGATGTTTGAAACCTGTAGTGTACATTCTCTGATAGTTTCCTGTCTTACTTTCATACTAGTCATTGTTCCTTGATAGATGATACAATTGCCTAGCCTTTCCTTTGGTGTTTGCACTGCTTGTATACATAGTATTCTGACTAGAGTCACTGTGGTCTGAATCATTACTTTTACTATCCTGTAGAGTGAATTGATTGTTTCCTGAATTATCAGAACTGTCTGTATACAAATAATCACTCTGAGAATCATTACTGTGTCCTTACAGATGGAATTAACATCTAGAATCTATATGCTATTTGATTCCTATGGATTCATTTGCTTTCTCAATGCTTTCAAGCCTATCCTTAAAGATTGAGTAGTCTACAGTGTCTGGATTTAAGTAATCTAATTGTAATTGCCTCTGGTACTTGGAATTCAATCCATACTATGCCTGTCTAGTCAATTCTTGCTGAGAAATGTTTCCTAGATTTGTAGCTTTCATCTTTAGATTATACAAATAATCCTGAATGTTTCTATTACCTTGTTTCAAAGTGTTGAACTCTTTCTACAGTATTTTAGCAAAGTTGGAAGGGAAACAAAAGTCCATAAGTCCTCTAAAGAATTGAGCAAGTGTTCATCTATACTTATGGTTTACAATCTTTTGCAAATAGAAATTCATTACTTTTCCCTTAATAAAACCTAGCATTATCCCTACTTGGCTCTTAGAGAAATGATGAAGTCCTGATTGTTTCATGTACTGATTGACTTTAATAACAAACTTTGTATACTTCTGCAAGTCTGGTTCACCTGAGTATGCTGTAGGAGCTATTAGTTCTGTACTGTACATTTGTATCTTCAATTTAAGGAGTTCTTTATTCTGTTTCTTCCTCAAGTGTTTCTTACACTTCTTAGTAGCCTCTGTATCACTTGAATCAATGTCTGACAGTTTGAATAAAGCATTACTTCAATTGTAGTCATTGGATGAAGAGGAATCCAAATTATCACTGTCTGGGTCTGATCCTAGGTTGAAATTTCCCTTTCTCTGTATTCTAGAGCTCTGTATCACTCTGTATACATAGCTATTCTTTGCTAGGCTCTCTAAAGGTCTTACTGATGCAAATCTGCCTTTCTGAACATTATTCAGTGCTTCACTATGCCTGTGTCCATTGTTTGTTCTTGAACTATAGTTGGAGCTATTCTTATACTTACTGTACTCAATATGTGGCTTTGAACTGTATAGTTTGCTACACTCTGAATCAATATTGTTCTCACTAATACTACTAGTGTATGCCTTGCCTGGGACTGCTTTCAATTGTAAAGTATTGCTATGAGATTGTTTGTTCACAGATTTAATACAATGTATACTCTGATGCCCTGAAAAACTTAATGTTTCTATTTAAGACCATATATATCTAGGTATTTTACTTTCTCTCTTATTCCTGGACCTGGCTAGAGTGTTGTATCCATTGTAGTACTCCTGTATATTGCTCCTGTACAATGTGTAGTCAATATCTACTATGTATAAGGTTAAACACTTGATTTTGTGAGTGTATGCTTGATTTTCACCCTCTGGATCAAGTACTGATCCTTGTAGTTCTAATTTGTGTTCACTTTTGCTATCCTCAAAGTACTGTTCTGTTGATACAATGTCCGTTTCGCTTGGATAGTCTGAATCGATTTCACAATCGTATTGAATGCCTAGCAGTTCCAGTTTTCGTTCTGTTCCTTACACTTTGCATATTTCTCTTACTTTGTGCTTTCCTTTTGCTTTCTGCAAATGCAATTGTTTGTCTAGACTCTTAAGTGTTTCTTCTACACTCTTAGATCAATAGTTCTGATCTCTATTGTCTGTAGGTACTATAACATGTCTGGCTTTTGTTCTGTAGCCTGCCTGAAGTGTTTCACACTTTTCTGTTACTATACTATCAAGTCTGCTCTTGTTTAATGAAGGAGTTGCTTTCTCCTCTTCCTAATACATTCTATCAAACTTGTACATTCTCTTATTCAAATCATTGATGTCTATCAAACTGTGGAATGGGCTGACATGTCCTATGTCTATCTCAATTGCTCTAGCTCTTGCAATGTGTCTGAAGGTCTTACTTGCCTTCTGGAAATCTTGTTCCTTATCAGATCTCTGTAATTCTAATGTCTGGCTCTCCTAGCCTTGTCTGTTACTCTTGTCCTTTGAGTCCTGGCTACTTTCTTCACTGCCTAAAAGGGTCTTAGGTGTCTCATTACCCTCTACATCACTGTTGTCAATGTGTTTCTGTTCTAAAGTAAGTGCACTCACTAGATACTTATCCATACTCTCACTAATACTGACTATATACACAATGTACTCCTTGTATTAGCTGGCAAATTCCTCAATACTCACTGTTAGCTCTCTATATTGACTTGGTGAATCCTCAAACCAAATTGCCTGTTCTCTATTGAGTGAATCCTCAAACTTGGTAGCCTAAAATTGATTGAGTGAATCCTCAAGCTCAATTGCCTGTACTTAGTCAGTTGAATCCTCAAACTCAACCTTCTGTACTTGATTGGACAAATCCTCGAATCTAATTGCCTGAGTGTTTCTACTCTTTGTACTACTATTTACTATTCCTACAAGCCTAGTAGTGTGAGTACTCACTAGTTTCTGCTCTACAGTATGTATTTGACTAACTATATGTACTAGTACAGTTACATGCCTTAGTTCTACATTACTAGTATGTAGTAGTTCATTAGGGTGCCTCCAGTCTTGTGTAGACAAGGACTTATCACCTGGTATAGGTTCATTAGGTTGCCTCCAGTCTACAAGGGACAAGGACTTACATCCTAGCATGTTAGTGTCAATATCCAGACTTGGGTACCCTCTGGGAATCATCAGTCAAGGCTTGGCAGCCACATTGTAATCAATATCCAATAGGTAATCTTGTTGTCCATTACCTGTAAACTCAATGTGCACCTGTTTGTTCCTTTTTACTGTCACAGATGCCTAGTCCTTGACCCATCTGATTGATGCAAACCTCCAGTATATTCAGCACTAGTCTATATCAATATGTGTTAATCTATTCTAGAAGCGTTCTGCAGCATTCTGAAGCATTGTGAACCTACTAGGGGCCAATCTAGTAAGTAGTCTCTGTTTCTACTCGAAAATTGTAACTTTACTCACTAATAATTCCTGATAGGTACTAGACAATGAGGGAGACCTAGGGTTGATCAGACCCTTCAGTTCCTCAGCATCCAGCAAGGGGTTTCAGTACTAGGTGGGTACAGTCAAAAATATGTAAGGAAACTCACTGTTCCTCACAAGAGAATTCTAATCACTCTTAGTTCACTCAACTACTGACTAGGATAACCTAGTACTTGAGTGAGGGGTTAGGGGAAAAGAATCCCCTTTACCTAACAGTCAATACTGTCTTTTATAAGGGTATACATGTGTAGATACATGAGGAGGAAGTGTAACTAACTATAATGAGAATATATATGCTTGTGGGTCCTACTGTGTAATGATCTGACACAATCAGTAATGTAGTAATAATAAAATACAAACCAGTAAATCAAATCCTTACAATATTAGCCTACCTACCTAATGAGTATAAACTAGGAGTACTTAGAAAGAACCCTGTCACAATTCATTTATATAAAAATGGATTAAACCCTAGCAAATTACAACAGTTAGTTACTATCCCTAGTTATACAGAATGGACATTCAAGGAATGGACAGATACAGCTCTCAGTCTAGAGAGAGGAATGGTACACACAAAAACATTTAGACAAGAATACAAACCTCCTAGTGATTATTATAGAGTACTAATGGAAATTGATAGGATAACAAAAGGTAGGGAAATAGCATGCTTTAAATGTGGGCAGAAAGGACATATGGCCAGAAATTACACTAGAAGAAATTCTCAAAGTAAAAGGCTAAAGTATAAATCTAATAAGAGGTTCACAAAAAGGAACACAGTAATCCCTGAAGAACAGGAAGCCTACATTGATGAAGAGGAGGAAACAGAAGGATCAAGTAAAGAGGATTTTTGATCCAGAGTTTAAAGGTAGTAGAGTCTTTAAACTCAGGTATAGAGAAAAAGGTAAAAGAAACTCTATAAGAAAAGTAACCAACAAAAATCTACCAGACAGTACAAGCAGCACTCTATCTAACCTGTAAAGCAATTATATTATACAGAGGACAGTAAACAACAATTAAGACTATGTTTGATTCAGGTGTAAGATTAAGCACATTATTACTAAAGATAGCTAAAGCCCTTAAGTTAAAACTCATAATGAATGACAAACCTAGAGTAATTGTTAGAAATACTAATAGTACAATTAATAAAGGAGGATGGAAGTATAATGCTTGAGCATGGTTAAATACTAGAATTAGTAATAGATGGTTCAAATTTGTAATAATAGACACTTATAATAATAAGTGTTTATTAGGATCTGACTATTTAAACAAAGTAAAACCTTTGTTTAATTACTAAACAGGAGAAGTCAGAAGTAGTACAGGTAAGATTAAACTACTAGGTAAAAGTTGGGAAAAGAAAAGGAACCAAAACAGAGAGAAAAATGTAAAAGAATACTCTCAAATTAGAAGTATGAAGAAAACCAAAACAAAGAAGTTATCCTACAAACCACCTATACTATCAGATTCAGAATCAGATAGTAGTAAATTAGAAAGTCTTTGGTTTCCAGAGATAGAAAGATATAGTAAAGGAAAAGCTTCTATGACTCCTATTCTAGTATTAACACCTGTGACACCTATTAAAAGCTTAACAACATAGGAATTGTAACAGAGCCCTTTAGGAACTATACTAGACATACAACCAGAATCTAGTATAAGATCATATTCATCAGACAAAGATATAGATATAGATAAAGAAATAACTACTTTATTAAACAAAGTAACTATTTCTGAAGAACAAGTAATATTACTAAAAGTACCTCAATACTAGGAACCTATTCTTTCTAGACATGAAGCAAGAATGGTTACTTTCAGAGCAGACAAGAAATTTGCAGACCTAGACATAATGTATAAAACAAGACTAGGAGAAGAGTAAATACAAAAAGTAAAAAGGAAAATGCAAAATATTGTATTATATAATGAATATGTTAAAAGGAAAAGGGGAGAAAGTACAGGAAGTACACCTCTACCTATAAAGAAAAGAAGGTCAGGAACTCTAGAACTGTCTGTAAAGAGGATGAATCTAGTATTCTATCAGTTAACAGAAACTAACAAGCAAGAGGAGTTAGGAGTACTCTAACAAAAACTATCTTATCAAACTAGTAAAGAACAGAAGCTTAGAAAACAGTTAAACAAGGTCTCTAGTATAGTACAGAAAGCTTCACAGGAAAAAGCAAAAGTACTAAACAGATTAGGAATAAGCCCAGAAAGAGATAAAAAGGAATTAGTGCTAAAGGAATTATAGGATTACTTAGACAGGTTTGATAAAGATAAAGCAGATAGATTACTAAAGCATTCCAGATGGGACATGGATATCAAATTAAAGGAAGGAGCAGAATTACCTAAAATGTGTCTAGTATATTCTCTAACTCTTATAGAACAAGAAGCAGTAGAGGAATTTATACAGGAAAACTTAAAGAAAGGATACATTAGAGAAAGTCATTCTAAAATTGTATCACTAGTGTTCTTTGTAGGCAAAAAGGATTCAGGAGCAAGGATGGTTATAGACTACAGGAAATTAAATCAGATTGCAGAACCTGATCCATTTCCTATACCTATAATGTACACACTACTAGACTATTTAAAGGAAGCAAAATGGTTTACAACTCTTAACCTTAAAAGTAGATATAACAACATTAGGATAAAACAAGGACAAGAATACTTACAAGCCTTTAGAACACATAAAGGATTGTATAAACCACTAGTAATACAATTTGGAATAATGAATGTACTAGTAGTATTTTAGAGAGCTATGAATCAACTCTTTGAAGAATTAATAGGTAAAGGGATAGTAATATATTTAGATGATATTATTATCTATGCTCAAACACAAAAGGAGCTATTAGAGCTAACTAAAAGGGTGCTACAATTATTAAGGAAAGCAGACTTTTATTGTAAACTAGAAAAGTGCTTCTTTAATAAACAGGAATTAGACTATTTAGGTTTTGTAGTCAATCAAGATGGACTAAAAGTAGATCCTTACAAGATAAAAGCTATATTAGAATGGTCTAGACCTCTAACAAAGAGAGACATTA
>NW_006760389.1:3275146-3304689 GCF_000271605.1 Fomitiporia mediterranea MF3/22
TTATCAAGTTTATTATCACAGAAGAGAACTTTTACATAGGGAGACACTCAAGAAGTCCTCTTTTAAAGCTATAAAAGAAGCATTTGCTAAGGTACTAGTATTAGCAAGGCCAAACTATGAAAAGCAGTTTGTAGTAGAAACTGATACATCAGATTTTGTATACTCAGTAATACTATCACAAGAACAGGAAGATAAAGAATTACATCCTATAGCTTATTATTCTTCAACTTTTAGTAAACAGGAAAGAAATTATGTAGCACTAGATAAGGAACTATATACTATTATAAAGGTATTAGCAAACTGGAGACATTATTTGGAAGGAGCCAAGTATTAAATTAGAATAATAACTAACTAATCTAATTTGAAAACCTTTCAAAACAAAAAGTAGTTAAACAGAAGACAAGTAAGATGGACACTAGAACTAAGTAGATACAACTTCAAAATAGAATACAGAGCAGGCAAGAAAAATAGAGCAGATACACTCTCTAGAAGACCTGACTATAAGCTAGAAGAAAAGGATAATCAGAAAGTTGTATTACTCTCTCAGGAAATGTTCAAAGAGTCAGAAATACATATTAAAACAATGACAGTAGAAGAAACTATAGAAACAGACTCAGGAACTAATTACAGTAATAAAATACTGTTACTAAGAGAAGGTAAACAGGAAGAAAAAGTCAGAATTGTTTAACAATATTATGATAGTGTTATAGCTAGACATCCAGGACTCAGAAAGACTTTGGAATTAGTAAAGAGAACATACTATTGGTCAGGAATAACTAACTGGATAAAAGAATATGTAGATACTTGTATAATATGTTAAAAGACAAAACACAAGAGAGGAAAAACACAACCACTATTACAACCATTAAAAATTCCAACAGGACCCTGAGAACATGTTACAGCAGATTTTATAACAGGACTACTAATTACACAAACTGGTAAAGATACAGTGCTAATAATTGTAGACAGATTTTCAAAGATAGGAATCTTTATTCCTTGTAAAAAGGAAATAGATTCTAAAGAAACAGTAAAATTATTTATACAATATGTTTTCTCAAAACATGGATTACCTTTGAAAATAACTACAGATAGAGGACCACAATTTGCTAGTAACTTTACTAAGCAAATATGTGTACAATTAGGTATTAAACAAGCATTATTAACTACTTACTATTTAGAAACAGATGGGCAAACAGAGAGTAAATTAGGAATTAGAACAGTATCTAAGGTGTTATGTTAACTATAGACAAGAAGATTAGGAAGAGTTTATCCTAACAGTAGAATTTGCCTATAATAATAAGTAACATTCTGCTACTAAATATACACCCTTTTACCTAATATATGGAAGGCATCCTAACATGACTTTTAACTATAGAAAGTCAAATGTGGAAGAAGCAGACAAATACCTAGAGGAAATAAAGATAGTACAAGCAAATGCTAAGGAAGTAATAGAGAAATCACAAGAACAAATGAAAAAGTATACTAATAAACACAGAGGAAATCTTCCAGAACTAAAGGAAGGAGATTTAGTTTTACTAGATAGTAAAAACTTAAATCTAGTAGTACTAACTAGAAAGTTGGCAAACAGGTACATAGGACTATTTGAAATAGAAAAACAAATAGGGGTAGTAAATTACAAATTAAAACTAATTCAGACCCAGAGTTAATCAACAAGGAATAGGAATATACAGTAGAAAACATACTAGATAGTAGGAAGAGGAGGAACAAATATTAATATCTGATCAAATGGTTAGACTATCCAGACATAGATAATACTTAGGAACCATTTGGAAAAGGATTAACCAATTCAGCAAAGTTAATCAGGGAATTTCATATAA
Organism: Fomitiporia mediterranea MF3/22; assembly: GCF_000271605.1. Lineage (NCBI taxonomy): Eukaryota > Fungi > Basidiomycota > Agaricomycetes > Hymenochaetales > Hymenochaetaceae > Fomitiporia > Fomitiporia mediterranea. The sequence continues at coordinate 3,276,985 of NW_006760389.1, forward strand.
ATCATCCAACAGTAGTAAAGCTACCACATTTAGAAAACTGGTTAACAAAAAGACTAGGATATGGTTTACTAATAAGTAAAAGAATACTAGTTAAAGAACAGGATACAGGAGACATAATTCTACAAGAAGAGCAAATGTGGAAAGACTGGATGAAAAGGAAATCAGAGTCTTCAGAATACTTTAGTATTCTAGCTTCAGATTCAAGTACAAGAGAAATTAGAGAAGGGTTGGAAAAACTTTAGCTGAACAACAAACCTACTACAGAAAACCAACCTCTAATAACAAAAAGGAGACAAACTAGTAATTACAAGAGATGGCAACCTCAGAAAAAGAGAAACAATACTTGGGACACAGAAGAATCTGAAGAAGACAATAGTACATACTATATAAAAACACTACAGTTAGAGGAGGAACACACTAATTGTGAGGAAGAGTATAGTAAAATGAAGGAACACAATACTATACTAGAAGATTCTATTATACAACAACTTGAAAGACAACAGTAAATACAACCACAATTCACTCAAGAAGATATAAACAATATTATGGATCTAGACAGAGTACTAAGAGCTCTTATTAAAGAAATAAGACAAAAGTACATAGTAAAGTATAAAGAAGCAGAAGCAGTCAACAAACTATAGGTTAGAAGAACATAGGAAATAATTATGAGTGGTTACTTTCTGAAAGCAAAAAGTGAGGAAGATAAGAACTTCTTGAGAGAAACTATCAAAAAGGGAGTCACTCCTATGGGAGGAGATAACAGACTCTGGATACAGTAAAGGTATAATAGAATAAGGTCCTGAATATAACATTAAACTATTCCTATAATAGATCTTAAACAATGAGAATATTATAGTATGAAAGTCCTGAATATAACATTAAACTATTCCTACAATAGGGAAAATTGTAGTTTGGTAGCTCTTAACTGAGTGAGTAAAGTCCTGAATAGGACTCTAAACTGTTCCTATAATACATCTGAAGGTACTAGATTATTATAGTATGGTAGCTCTTAACTGAGTGAGTAATGTCCTGAACAAGACATTAAACTATTCTTATAACAAATCTGAAGTACTAGATTGTTATAACAACATGATTTGAGTAAATCAGAAAATTACTCCTAATACAAGGATAAAAAGGGTATTAGTATATTATATGTCTCCTCCACATTCACAAGGACATATAATAAGGTGCTCTATACACACCTTCTGAATAGAAGTAAAACTAAAGGGGGTAACTAAACTAGAAACTATAAACAAGAGAGAATGACTTCCCACCAGTTAAATTTAGTTTTTAGAGTGTACTATTTCAGTCAGAGAGTCTGAATACTAGTCAAGCTAGAGCTAGCTAGTAAAGAACTAGGAGGCAGAGGACACATTAGTCTATATTACAGACTGACACTAAAAGTAGAATTATAGTAACTAAGGTAAAGGTAGAAGCCCTTTTAATAAGTTAACTAGTTACAACTGTTAAAAGGAAAACTATACTCACAAGTGTGGCTCTTACTTTTCAGCTATGAAAGTAGACTATAAAAATTAGCTGAAATGAAAGGAAAAGGCATTTATATTCACTTTAATACAGAATACAAAAAGAGGCAGACTATAAAAGAAAAGTATCTAAAGGAAAAGATACTAGTATAGGACACACAAAACAAAGGAAACAGAAAGGGGGGAAGGACACAAAAACCCACCCAAAATTTAATCCCAGCCTAATTAATTATAAAGCAAGTATTTTACAATAGTAGTAATACTGTTCAAGAAAGTATTACTTAGGAGGGACTGGATGTTAGGAATTGTAAAATACAGTAACTAAGTTTGGAAAAAGCTTAACTCAAGACTTGGAACCAAGTAGTTTATATACAAAGCCCTATATTAGATTGTGCTCTGGATTAGGAAATCTCCAATTGCCTTATGTAGAATTACTACACTTGGAATGTCTCGGATTATCGGACTTCACTATGTAGTATATAAGGTAGATACTTGCTTGATATCTCAATAAGAGAGAGTACTTGGGACACTCCTGCTATGCTTGTTAAAAGGTTATGAGCCTTGGTGCCTATTGAATGCCCCCACACACTCACTCTCACAGAATGCCTTTGCCTCCTGCCAGACCACCAAGCCCAAGACCTCCATCTCCCCCCAAACCCATTACAATGTCGTCTACAATGTATACCTTTGTTAATGTTACAATGAAGGACTCTGACGTTACAAAGTTCTTTGAGGGAACAGAAAAGTTGGCTGGTGTAAAGGGATACAAGATATGGTGCTTGTGCATACACAGTGCACTTGCTGCCATGATGCTCTTAGACCATCTAGAGCACAATCCCCCTTCCTCCAATGATGCTAGCATATGTACAGGTAATGTTTTGTATCATTGTATAATGAAAACAATAACTGATACAATTTATACAAACTTCACAATGCATACAAGTATTAGAAGTCTCATGAAGGTGCTTTCTGAACAATACAATGTTCAAACAACAATGACACATGCTGTAGACATATCTATGTTGTTTACAGTAAAAGGGCATGTATCACAGTTTGATAAGACATTAGACAACATTGAACAAATCTACAGGCAGTTGTCTGCACATAATAAAGCCCTCAATAACAATACATACATCTCAGCAATTAACCTTGCTACTCCTTGTGAGTATAGATGGGTAGCAACAATGCTAGACAGGCAGATTACCTATTATAATCAACTACCAACAGTTACAGTAGCTCAGAAAGACGTTCTGATGCCAGCTAAGCTGATACACAAATTACAAAACACATATACTGAGTATCATTCTCAGTACTCTCAAACGAAACAAGATACTGAACAAGACAGCCTACAAACGAAAGGCAAAAGTGTAGCTAAAGGCAAAACAAAGCCTTACAATAAAGTTAAATGCTACAACTGTAATAAGTACAGGCATATGTCAAAAGACTGCCAAAATCCTCCAACAAGCAAAACAACAGAAGCTCAAAAGAAAAAGTATAGGCAAACAGCTACTACTTCTACTACTACTACTACACTGTCTCAACCTGCACTTAATGCAGCAGTATTCATTGGAGACGATAACGAAACAGCATTCATTGAAGACATTAATGAAACACCAATGCTAGAGTCTGTAATTGTAGAAGCCTCAGCATCAAGTTCCAGCAGCTTACCTGTTCAATCTGCTCTATCTACTGAATCTGATGTATTTTCAGCATTTGAAGTACAAGAGGAAGGTGTCATGCAAGTAGACAACTTTATGAACTCATTTAACAATGTGAAAGAAGTCATTGAGGAGTTCAATTACAATTCAAACGTATGTATCAATACAATATGTTACAATGATACTGAACTAATACATTGTATTAATATATTGGACTCTGGTGCAAATGTACACACTACTCTATACTTGTTCTGTCTTACAAACGTTCGGAACTCAACCCTAATAAACGTTACAATTGTAAATAAATTGTCATTCACACTTAGCAAAAGTAGAGTGATGACATTTAATGTAAAACTACAAGACAAAGTTATTTAAGTGTAACACCTGTCTAGGTTTAATATCTGTAAGTAGCCTGCCTGGCAGTAGTTTCACATAGATGAGTTTGTCCTCATTTAATTCTCTGTAAAGATATACAGATTTTACATCTATCTAATGTATTTCATAGTTCTTAGATGCTGCCCAAGATAACAATAATTGTACTGTTAATAGTTTTGTTACTGGAGCAAATAAGTCATCAGAATAGAAGTCTATTCCATTCTTTTGAGTGTATCCTTGCACTACAAATTGTGCTTTATATTTGTCTATTTGGCCGTTAGCCAGTCTTTTGATTTTATAGACAAATTTTGTTCCAATTACATTTATATTCATAGGGGGGATAGCATATATCTACACGTTTCATTGTTGAAGTGACTGTATTTCATCCTTCATAGCTTTGATCCATTGTTCTTTGTCTATACGTGTTATAGCATTGTAATACATTAATGGATTGTTATAGACTTTGTTAAGGAATTTGTTAAATTCTGTTAGATACATAGCTAGGTTTATATTGTCTTTGTAATTTAAACCTATAGTTTGTTTAACCAGTCTTTGCTCTTGTGTAGAGTGTCATATGACAGGTTCTTTATCTTTATTATTGTTATTAGGAAGAGTTTCATTGTCGTTTGATGTATCATTGTTATGATTATTCTCCCCTTCAATCCTAGACATTGGTTTGTCTATGAATTGTATGTTGCACTTGACAGTAATTTTATTATCATGACACACTAAGTGACCTTTACTGTTGTTATCATAACCTAGCCATCATGTGTGTTAGCCTCTAGGTTGTAGTTTATGTATTCGTTCATTCTGTATGATACAATATACACTGAATTCTCATATATTATCTATTTAATAATGTTTGTTATACTGTTTGTAATATGGTGTTGTGAAATTAATAGCAACTCTCAGCATTCTGTTATGAATAAACGTTTGATATTGTACCACATATACCCAGAATTTCATAGGTAATTTTGCTGATAACAGACACATACATACACTGTTAAAGATAGTCTTATGTATACATTCTACAACTCTGTTCTGCTGCAGTGTATTGTGTACTGTTAATCTATGTATTGTTCCTTGACTTTCAATGTACATAGTGAAGTCTTTACTTAGGAACACTGTATTGTTATCACTTTGGAGAGTTTTAACTCTTATACTGTACTGTGTAAAGAGTTTTATTGTATGCTTTACATATTCAGTGAAAGCATTGCTTTTATGCTGCATAGGTAGCATAGTTACCCATTGTGTAGTGTCATCTACAATGGTAAAAAGATATTCATACTTGCTGTAGACTTGTACTAGGGCAGGTCCCTATATATCAATATGGAGATGATTTCTATAGGATTGTACAAGAGGTGTTGTTCGTATTTTTGGTATTTCATTGCATTGTATGTTTGCTTTGATACAATCTGTACACTGTGCATTTTTATTGTCTGTTATCCTTTGACTTATAATCTCAGGATACTCTCATATGAGTTTGTACAAGTAATTGAAATTAACATGACCTATTTGTTAATGTAAATCAACAATAGTGATTGTGCTAATAGATCGTTTATTATGATGAGAAACTATCATATACAAGTTATTTTGTACATGTATTTCACCAATCTTTGTATGAGTAGGAGAATAAATAATACATTCATTGTTTGTTTTTGTTAAAACATATCCTGCTTTGCATAATAGTGCTTCACTAACAAGTATGAAGTTCAGATTGGGATGATAGTATACATTTTGTAGTGAAATTGTATTCACCTTTGTATGCTCATTGGAGTGTTATACAGATTGAAACAAGTAGGTAGACAATGGTACAAGAAGATTACCAAACTACTGCTTAAGATTGGATTAGAACAAGCTAATTACAATCACACTGTATTTTACAAGAAACAAAATAATAAAACAATTCTTGTAACATTTATGTATGTCAACAATATTACAATTATTGGTGAAACTATCACTATAATAACAGCATTTAAACATACATTAAGACAACACGTTGCATTTACTGACAGTAACAAAATACATTGGTTACTTAGTATTGAAATAAGCTAAGATAGACCTCAACAAACAATTAGCTTACAGTAAAAGCATTATATTGAAAGTATAATCAAGCATTACTACTTTGAAAACGAAAAGGCACTACAAACGCCTATTACTCCTGGAATAGACCTATCTAACAATACAAACAATATGTACAATACGAACAAAAGTAATAATGAAACAATGCCATACATGAATATGGTAGGATTGTTAAGATATGTTGCAGACTGCACACAGCCAGACATATCCTATATTACTGGGCAATTAGTGTGTTACTTACAAAAGCCCCAAACACATCACTACAAAGCAGTGAAACATTACTTTGTGTATTTAAAATATACAACAAATTGTTAGCTTCAACTTGGAAGCACAAACGCCTTAAAACTACAAGGCTATTGTGATGCAGACAGACGAATGACAGAAGGACATAAAGTAATAAACAGTTACATCTTTCAATTAGCTAAATCAACCATATCTTAGTCAAGCAAACAGCAAAACCTGGTACCACTATCTGTTTACAAAGCAGAGTTGCAAGCACTGGTGTATGCTACTCAAGAAGCCATTTGGCTCAAACGATTTGCTGAAGAAGTACTGCAGACTGAATCAGCACCCATTACAATTTATTGTAATAATCAAGGTGTAATAAAGACTGTAAAGTCTGACAAAATAACATACAATGCTTGTACTAAACATCTTGATTTACAAAAAGACTTTGTACAATGTTACATTCAAAACGAATACATTGATGTATGCTATGTTCAATCACAGAACCAATTAGCAGACATCCTTACAAAGGCTCTCCACATCCTACAGATCAAGCATCTAAACAAACTATTAGGCATACAGTCTTAGTTCTTAATTAATGCTTGAAGGGGAGTATTAGATTGCACTCTGGATTAGGAAATCTCCAATTGCCTTATGTAGAATTACTGCACTTGGAATGTCTCGGATTATCGGACTTCACTATGTAGTATATAAGGTAGATACTTGCTTAATATCTCAATAAGAGAGAGTACTTGGGACACTCCTGCTACACTTGTTAAAACCCTATTAGTTACAAGTCTAGAGATTAGCTAGATTAACTAGGCTACCTTTGTTGTCCTACTTAGTAAGAACTCTAGCTTAGCATTATAAACCTCTAATCATTACTAATAGGTAATCAATCCATTAGTAGAGAGAGGGGACAGGAAGGAGTAAGTACTAAGTCAGTTAGGAAAAGGTAACAAAACCTGTAGACAAGGTCTTTATCTCTCTAAGGTTAAACACATACTCTAGCACAGTATTACTTAATAATCTCAACTAAAGACAAGTCATTTAGAATGCTTGTATAGAGAGAGGATCTGGAAAGAGTATAGTGTCTAGAGTAAGAAGTATAAAGGAAAAGACTAAGAGAAAACCTGAAGAGATAAAAGGAAAATATTATACTTACTTGAGGAGAAACTACATAGCTAGCTAGGAACTCTTTGTACAAAGACAAAGGACTATTAAAGCTAGTAAAGAGCCAGAGCCAATACTCTAAAGCTCTATACTTGAGGAGGACTAGTACTAGTGTGAAGGAAAGGGAACTGAGAGCTCTAAGGAGAGACTATAGGAAAGTAGTCTCCTTTATACACTTTGCTCATACAGATGGGAAAGTAATAAAGTCATAAATATAAGGACTATATAAGGACAACATGAGGAATACATGAGACAATCGAGAACTTTGGTTGTAAGTTCTATGATTAAATACAGAAGTATAAAGATAAGGCTAGAAGTTAATAAGGATAATTGTCTCCTAAACTAAGTCTATTGAAGAAGACTTAGGGAAAGATCTAGAACATTGGTTGTCAGTTTTAGAGTGTACACAAGACAGTCTAGAACTTTGGTTGTAAGTTCTAAGGGTAGTACAGAAGCACAGCCTTTTATATTACAGAAGTTATAAGGAGTCATTAAAAGTCATAATACTCTACCTTATAAGAAAGTATATTACAAACTAGTGTACAGGAAGTACAGGTTGAGTCAGACAGAGTCATAAGAACAATAGAGAGCTCTACTTTATAGGGAAAGTATTACACAGCTTACACAGTATAACTGGTCAGGAGGACTCATAAGGAGTCATTAGAAGTATGAGAGGAAGTATAGAAGATATAACAATACAGTAAAGGAGTCATTAGAAGATTAATCTAGGATACAAGAAGACACAAACTAGTGTTAGAATATTAATAAAAAACACAAACTAGTGTAGTATACAGTCTAAAGGATTAGCCAGCTCTACTTCATAGGAACAACAGTGAAGGGAGTTACTAAAGTCACTAGAGTAACATTACTCTAGTAAAAAGTATATAAGGAGGCTAGTTTGGCCCTCAAAAGATGGTTTTATCAACTTAAGTTACCTAGTACTTGGAAGTACTCTACTACCAACCTACTAGGCTACACTTGTAGCTTGACTAAAGTAGGACTCCTCTACCCTCTCACTCTACAAGTCTACAAGTCTTACCCTCTATACTCTATTCTGTTACTATTCTTAAAGATTAGAACTAGTAAAGTAAGTATATCTAACATTTAAGGTCTTATGTTACTCTGACCTAGCTAGTGTCTTAATGTACTTCTGAACAGCTACAGTCAGGGATAGTACTAGTTCTGAGAGGATACACATAGGTTGTAAAATGTAGACTGATTCTGTCTTTTCTGCCTTTATCAGATTATATTCAGAATCCTTTAGGATAACTGTCTAGCCTTCTATATTAATAATAATCTAGTTCTTCTAAAGGAAAAGTGTACTAAGAATCATTTCATTATACAAGTTATTAACTATACAAGCTTTTACAACCTTTAATGTTTATTTCTAATCTACTAACTGTACTTACAACTTTATCTACTCTGTAATCCATTTTCCTGACTCTTCTACTAATTTGATAGCTAGTGTTATAATAATGTGTCTTTTGAGTAGGAAGCACTTAAGACCTATCCAGGACACTAGTTTCTTGTCAATCAGAACTGTAGAACAGTCAGAGTCAATCATAGGTTAGATATGGATTAGAGTAGAACTGCCTTCTACAAGAATGTAATAGTTAGGGAATAGTAAGGAGTTGGAAATTAGAACATACTTGAATTTGTCTTTACTTGTAGGTTCTAGTACTGTAGACTGCTTAGTTTGTGTGAGTATAGTAGATTTTTACTTTGAATGTAGAGACTCTATATACACTTCTGTAATAGGAACTGTGTCTTTAGGTTTTGACAGACCTGTTAGACAATTGTTACTCTTATAATTTATAAACAGTTTGTAGTACTAGAAACATTCCTGGTTCTTTATTAGGAGTTAGTACTCTGTATAAGACAAGGTAATACACTTTATAGTACTTTCTAAGGTAACCCTTAGACTGGCTGTCATTAGAATAAACTTCCTAATATATAGCTTCTCCTAGTCCTTCTTCTAGACCTATTCTATAGTTAAGATAGTCTCTATACTGTTGTAGACCTTTGTACAATCTGCTTCTAACTGTTCTGCCAGCTTGTGTACATACTCTAACTATTTACAGAGTCTTACACAGTCTGTTACTTCCCTTCTCAGGATTGGTTCTAGTGTTAGAAGGTAGTCTACAGGATTGGGAATTTAGCTATTTACTAGTACTACTATATGTACCCTTTCTGTATATGTTACAATCTGTTCACTATATGTTAGAACCAGTTTTGCAAGTGTAAGGTAAAGCTTGAACTAAAGATCAGAGTACAGATTAGTCTTAAGAAGCTTGTAAAGCCTGTTAGAATTAAGGTGCTAATCTTTTAAGAGACTGAAATTTATTCTAGTAACCTATAACTATTATTCTCAGAAGTTACAACTGTCTTACTATGTTACAAGCAGCTTGTTCTGGGTTTGCTCTACCTAGTCTGTAAAGAGTATTTTACACTAGAGCTCCTAATAGAATGTGTCTAGTATAAGCCTCTCAAGTCTAGTCTAGTTATACTTGTACTACTAGTACAGTCTACTGTCTTGTAAGTATCCTATTACAACTATAACCATACAGGTTGTAAGAATAGATTTAGTAGACACATACTTGTAGAACACAAAGATTTATAACTAGAGAGTATATAGTGTTAGATTGTCTAGAGTCAACATTAGAGGCTTTATAGTATTCTCTCAGATTAGCTAGACTTTAGTAGATGTAGATTAGAACATTGTAGCTTTCTAGTGTCTTAGAGTAGGCTTGCTTATATTACTATCTACTTCTAATAACTCTGAGCCACTCTCTGAGTCTGAGCTTAGAGTGACTGTAAATGGTAGTAGTGTTAAGGAAGTGAATACAGATTCTCTAGTCAACAGAGGAGTAACTGTAACAGCTTCTAAGAATACCTAGTACTAAGGGAAACAAGACCTAGTTATATATGGTTAGGAAGAGGGCTGAACTTACTTTAGAGCTGTAATAGTGTGTTTAGGAAGGCTGGAGAGTCTTACTAATAGTAGGGAGTGTTCAGGAAGGTTGGAGAACCTTACTAACAGTAGGAGATGTTTAGAGAGGCTGAGAGAACCTTACTAATATGTAGTACAACAAAGACTACTTTGTTAATGTTAAAAAAAAAGTAGAACAGTACTAGAGAAGTACTAAACACTGTTACAAACAAGTTCTGAGTTTGTAGCAACACACAAAGACTGACAGGACAAAGGTATCTTTGTTACAGTCAGAAATACAAACTTATACATAAAATGGTCTATACCTAAAGGGGAAAATAAAAGGGGAGAACAAAAAAGGGGGAACATGATACATACTTAAAGAGTAAGACAAAGGGGATAATATACATCTAGGAATGTAGGGAAGGTAGTTATAACAAAAGGGGGACTTAATACAAGTATGAGGGAAAAGTGTGTAGCTTAGTAAGCTACTGTAAGAATCTGTGTATAGGACACACAGCTCTGTACTATAGAACTGTACAGAAACTGTTGTAAGCTGTCAGACAGGCTTACAATTCTTTGTAAAAGAAAAAGCAAAGAACAATAACTATAACATACACATATATATACACAATACTATGATTGTAACAATTCACAATAACATTGTTAATAATAAATAATACAAACACACAATAGTTACCATTTACAACAGATAACTATAACAGCTATTAAAGAAATAATACAACAGATTGTATAGTTACTCAGAATGTGTTAGAAACAATTCATTACAGAATACTATTAGGAAAAAGTCTTAAGGCTTATATTAGCTTATAAACATATAAATTATATAAACTTTCTAAAAAATATAAAAGACCATATATCCAACCTCTCAAAATGAGAAAATTATAAAAAGCTATATAAGATACAAAAAGGTATGTACAAATTGTTAATATGAATAAGGTTTATAAGTGTTGACAATATGTAAACAAACTTATATCCAACCTCCTAAAATGAAAAGATATTAAAAGAACTTTGTATTTTAACAAGAGTAATATAGTTTTATAATGTATACAATCTAATGTAAAGCTTTAAAAGTAGTATGTATATTGTTAAACATTATTATACTTTATAAGTGCTTTATAAGGCTTTAAAATAGTTATAATATTTTACAATTCAGGTGTTCATTTATTTCTCCTTTTTTCCTCTTATAATTAAGTATTTACATTTTAATACACTTGTATTAATTTATTTCTACTACATTTCATTCTAATAATATTGTTCTTGTGAAACAATCATACAGACACAAAAATAAATAACAGAGAAGGAAAGGAAAGGAAAGGAGTGTTCAGTTGTAGAGAATCATACTTTGAATATTTATTAGACTAGTCTTTACCTAAGGGACAGAATTGTTAGTAAGTACAAGTAATTGAAGTAAGGAGAGGGACACACTATAACAATGTGTAGGAAGGGCAGGTAGTGTACTAGGTTGAGATCTGGAGCATCAAGCAAGCTGATTTGAGCTATAGACAAATCTGTGTCTGTACATGTGTACTGTATACTCTTACTAAAGTAAGTAATAGGGGGTGTAGTGTACTGAGTCATAGATTGTAATAGTGTATCTCTGGAACGTTCTGACATGAAGAGACAAGGCAACATGAAAGTTGTGGACAGACTCAGTACAGGTAGTGTAAGTAGTAGGTTACTACTTCTGTTTAATACAGTGTTATACTTAGTACAGAGGAATGTAAATGTACACAGTGTAGCCTATTAAAAGTAATGTCAAACATTGAATAGGTAGGGAAAGAAGCATGTACCAGGTGAGAGAGAGGGTGGTACAATAGGAGTAGTTATACAGGAACATTGTTACAAGCATGTGCTTGTTAATTGTTACTTACACTATAGAGTAGGAAGAAGTACACAAATGTGTGGAATTATTAAAGAAGTTGTTCAGTATTAGTCAACAATATGGATGTGTGAATACAAATGCAAACAGGAAGGCAAGTGTAAAAAAAGGAAGGTAATGAAGGAGGAGCAACACAAGACACAGTAAGGAGTAGGAGGGATAGAAGGGAGACAAAAAAGTTAGGAGGAGAGGGATAAGCAACTATTGTACAGACTATTATAGAGTAGACTAGCTACTTACACTTTACACTAAAGGACAGTGTAGTCAGCTTGGTAGCATCATTGTAAGATCTGAGACCCAGTACAGGCATTACAGTAGTAGATTAGAGAGACAAGTGTAGTAATATTTATTACCTATGTTGTTACAGACAGAGTGCCTGCTAGTACAATACTTGTAAGTAGAGGACTTAACTAGAGACTTAGAGAACAGAAGTAATGACATAGTATTAGGGACAGAGGGTTAGGGAGATGGTGAAGGTAGGAGGTAAAGGAGTGACAAAGAGAAATGCATCATTATATACTCCTAATCTTCAGCAGTTGATTATGTAAGCAACTATAATATGAGTTGTTAACTGATAGAACATTTCAATTATTGTATTTAGGTATAAAATAAACTTATTGATCTACTTTATAATATAGTAAAAAGTAATATAACATGTATATAGCTTTCTAAACACACTAATGTAATTATTACAAGTAGATGAAATGCCTTTTACAATAATTGTAAACTGCTTGTATAAATAATCTAAGTATAATATACATTAATATACCTTTTGTATAAATTATAAGACAACAATAGTAATTATTACATTATTATATTATAAATATAACTCTTTCTTTAAGATTATAATTTAAATATAATACAGGCATAACACTTTAGGTTGTTATACAAAGTTAGTATAATACATGTAATAGATTTTATTCATCCCTAGTACTTATGTAGTCTTTATATACATTAATATGTCTTATTTAAACATTGCAATTCAATTACAATCCTTACAATTACTTTATAATGTATATACAATACATATATTACTTTACAAAGTCTATAAGAAATTACAAGAAATCTGACTTTTTCCTAATGACAATATTAATATATAAATATAAACAATAGTATGAAGTAATACAAACATACAATACATTCATAATGTAATACATATATGATGCACCTAGACACATAGTAAGCTGTCTACAGCTAGATATAACATTTATGCAACAAATATACACTAGTATAAAACCTTATTAATCTTGGAATGAAGTGATCTGGCAAAAACAAATATTATTATTAATATTACAATATACAATCAATGTAATGCTTCAATCTGAAGACATAAATCAGCTATTGCTGAATGATTAACACATATATGAATGTAGACAAACACAGACAGTAATAATTAAAGAAGGATATTATTGTAACACCAAATATACATTTTACTAGTGTGATTCATTAGTTTCACAGCAAAGTAAAAGGAAATTACTAGAGTACTCAAACAAACTTAATAACAAACAATACAATCAAATAACAAACAATAAAACAAAACAAGCAATTGTATTTATGATTTAAATATGTGTATATACATACCCATACATGCTGACAAGATTCTGCAGGTCTCTAAAGCATTTACAAATTATTTAATAACATTTACAAACAATCTATTAAAATAACAATACTGTTATTGAACAGTATACTACAAACAAACAAACTAATTGAATATATTTAATTAATATAACATCAGACAAACTTAACACAAAGTGGATGACATTTGGAACAAACAGATGGTACACAGAACAGACAGTACATTACTATAATGCTAATATTATTATTATTAACTACATCAAGTTATAAACACGTTACACAAACAAACAATTATACAATACAGTTATAATGATTAAACTATCTATACATACTACAAGCAAACATCTTACAAGTCTACTAGACCTAGTAAGAGTTTGAAGGGGAGTGTTAAGACATGACTACACAAGAGTATGTCTCAGATGATATAAACTACATTACAAGCAATGATGGAATATATTCCATCATACATTCTACATCTGAGACATACCTACATAGTATATATAGACTAACTAATCAACAGATGATAAAGCAGACACTAGAGAGCAAGCCAAGTCCACTATCCCCCCTCTTTGTGTGATCCCTCTAAGCCTCTCTCATAACCCCTTCCTAATACAAGAACATTAAGATAAGATGGGAGGGGTTTGTGGTGAAAGAAATGGGAACTAGTGTATGAGTGGAAACTGTTTTGAGGGTTTCCCACATGTGGAAAACTAGCAGGGTAGTTTCCAACATTGTTGACATGTTGGGAATTAGCTAACTATATTATGCAATATGCCCAAAATAGTAATTTTCCTCAATACATACAAGAATTTGGTAGGGCTAACAAACAGTTGATGATTTATTTCAATCTCTCCAGGGGAGAGGACTTGTACAAACATAATTATGTACTTTATTCCCTCATTTTTCTGTTTTTTTGAACAACTAATATGCTACTTAATACAGTTCACCACATAGTATTTTTCCCTGTTTCAGTTCCACTTGTGGTTATCCTCGTGAGTAACCCACGTGGATAACCTCAGTGTGGCAAACTGGCCAGTTTCCACTCGTACTCTAATAGGAACATAGCGAATGACAGCAGTTCCCTTATGTAATCAGCATGCTCACGAAAATAGACCACAACAACACTTTCCTGGTGCAGCATTTCGTTCCTGAACTATACCCATCCATCAACATCTGGAACTTACAACATGAACTGAGCGACTAGTTGATTTATACATGTTCACAGCTAAACTAACGGACTTGACGTGTATGAGAAGACTAAGACTGTATAACTATCTTCGATCAAGCAAAATCTCACTCTGTACGCTGTTGCTTATGGTCAAGATCTTAATCGCTTGGGCACTCCAGCCTGGGTGGACTGACGACAGGCGGGGGATAATGCGCTTTAGCTATGCTTGGCACTGGTGGCCGAACTTGGCCACATACTGGAAAGCCACGCCGAAACATGCGTATATAAGAGGGACAGATTTTGGTCTGTGACGGGCCATCGTCCTCGACGTTCTTTTCCTGTGTCCATCAGCTATCTACTGAAGCCACACGACACGATACTTCCTGCGACGCATTCGACGTATTCATTACCCACGACGACTTCCCTATCCATCCGATTTTTGTCGACGGTTCTATAGCAAAAAACATCCAGCTTCCGATGAGCCTGCCTCCAATGTATTCCATTCTTAACTTCGGTAACTTTGTGAACGATGCAAAAAGACGGCCCATAGTAGACGAACGTTACACGCCGATTCTCCACGAAATCTTTTCGCCAACGTACCGTGGGCCCCATCTTCACAGTTTTTGGAATCCTTGTAACTGCTACAACGTGATCTGCATGTTAGCGCACCACTTGAATGACGACGCATTTTGGCAGCAGCCAGCGAGCAAGTTGGGATGCGCGACTTTTAACGTGGAAATGGGTCCTTGGGCATTTTTAATTTCAGGGGCAGAAGACCGTACCACTCGACAAATCGCACCAGTGTCTATATATGAACTCGTATGTAGACTCCATAGAGAACTGCACAAACCTATGGAGATCTTCGAGCTTAACCTGAGCATAATACCCGAAGAGACAATCGGTCTAGTCAGCGATTATCAAACGATGCTATGTAAAACCGACGATCATTGGAAGCAGAGGACGGGGCTCGTATCTGACAGACGCGATAGGAAATACCAGAGGATCGACTTTCTCCATCGGAACAACACCGGAAGTGCTCGTCGCATTATGGCTTTCGTGTGCAACTACCAGATGCAGAGAAGCTGCTTCATCACTCTGAGTTAAAGGAGTAAATGCATATGCAAAGGCTTATATTTGTAACTACGATAGATCTAATGTGCAGTACGTTCGTAAAAACACAAAAAACACCAATCGTTCACAGGCAAGCAATAATACAAATTCTCTCAACGAATGCAAAGCCATCACGTCCAAACGGACTGAATCCAGGAATACTGATCTTGAACTGCGTGACTCAACATAAACTCTTGTTTAGCATTTGTTGCATTGACTAGTGTACACTGTTTCAATGCCGTTGAGTAAATACTCCGATCTACATCCTTGTAAGGCGACACCCAATTCGATTCATCGTCCTTCTTGCTTTTGCTCCAAAATACGACAAGCTTGAGTTTTAAATAGCACTCCGTACTTCTCTTAGTCCTTCTGTACTACTATGAAGCAGTGTGAACCCGTTACAAGAAAACATTTTCTTGAAAGTAAGTAGGGGAATTATTTTCGACTCATTTTCTTTGCACCTCCAGTGAGTACCTGTTACCCACTCATGAATAAATAAAAATGCTGTATAAATTACAAGAAACGTACCAGATCTTTTAAGTAAGATGGGAGGGGTTTGTGCAACGAATATCTGTGGTCGAATTACGTAATCAATACGATCACGTGAAACGGCACTGGCACTTTTCTACGTCGTAGTACCAGCATTCTACTCTTGACCCATCCATCAACATCTCGATCCTGCACCCTGAACTCAGCGATTATCTAATAGATCCTGGCTCACAGGTTCAACCAACGGTCTTGACATCGATGGGAAGGCTAGGCCTAGGACTGCATAACTATTTGAGTCAAGCGAAGTATCACTGTACGCTGTATCTTATGATTCGGCTACTAATTGTTTGGGCCCTCCAGGCTGGGTCGTCTGAAAACTAGCGGGGAATAATACGCTTTAACTACGCTTGGGCCTTGGGACTGCACTTGACCACATGTTAGAAGTCCACACTGAACGATGCGTATTAAAAAGCTTGTAATCTCGGACTTTGATGAGCCATTGTCCCCGACGTTCTCTTTTCGTGTTCATCGACTGAGGCAAATACAACGTAATCTTGCCTGCAACATTTTCAGTGTATTCATCCTTTGCGACTACTTCCCTATCCATCTGACCTTGCTGAGGGTACTGCTATAAAGCTATTGTAATTCCATGTCCAAGAGTCAGTATCATTCATATGGGGTCTGCGATTGCCGTGCTCATCCAGATCAAATTACGGCCTTTCGCAAGTGGATGCAAAATACGCGTATTCAACGCCCTGGATCCTACTGCAAGTACCTGCGTTTCCATGAAGTATTTTCATCAACATATTATGATCCCTGCTTTCCCTGTCTATGGAATCCATGTAATACCAATAACGTGATCTGTACATTGGCACATAGCATGAAAAGAAGTGAAGTTTGGGAGCAGCCAGCAACCATACCTCAGTGTACATCGCTTGTTGTGACGATGGGACCTTGGCAGTTCACGGTCAAAGGCGAAAAGGACGAAGTTACTGGAGAAACCAAGCCCGTTTCTATATATGAACTGGTCTGTGTTGTCCATATCGAGCCGCACAAAGCTATGGAAATCTTTGATCTCAACATGAGCAAGCTCCCCACGCCTACAATCGCTCTTATTGACGAATACCATGAAATGCTACGCCAGACCAATATTAATTGGAAGCATAGAACAGGGTGCTTCTCTGATGTCGGCTGTAGGAAATACCAGAGGATCGACTTCCTCCCTCGCTACAGCGCCGGAGGCCCCGGCGAATATTTGACTCTCAAATTTCCCTATCCATCTCCCACTTACTTCAGCGCCCTTCTATGTTGAGGGAATAAATGTATGCATATAACAGTGTCTATGTAACTATCATATTACTGTATGCAATGTTGTTAACGAATTTTGCCGACTGCTTCGCATGTGGGTAACAATGCAGGGTTCTCTTTGTAAGACAAACACGTTAAGTTAGAATAGACTAAATTACGAAAATCGAGTTTTGAACGGTGTGACTCGGCTCTAACTATCTTCGATCGAGCATAATAACATGTTGTCCATGTAATTTATGTTAGAGATGCTTATTGCTTGTACCTTGCATGCTGGGCTGCCCGACGGCTAACAGGGAATAATATGCTTTGGCCTTTGAGGCCTCACTTGGCCACTCGCTGGAAGGCCACTCCGCAACATACTAATATAAGAGTGATAAGCTTCAGTCCTTGACGACCTGCCGTCCTTAACGTTACTCTCCTGTGTTCCTCATCTATCGACCGAAGCGCTGTAACACAATCTTGCCCGAGACGTATTCATTCTTCCTGACTAGATTCCTATCCATCCGACTTTTACAAGGGGTTCAACAGCAAAATCTATTCAGGCTCCAATGGACGATAACAATGTTGTACACAACTATACTGGAGAGGGGAATCCTGGGAGAATGATGATATGCAGTCAACTCAATAAACTGCCAAATCAAATTGAAGCCTTTTATTGGTGGATGTTAGATTCACAGGAAGAGCACCCTGTACACTATGATCACTATGAGACTCTCCATGAAGTCTTTGCACCAACATTCCGTGGACACTGACTCCCCAACATATGGAATCCATGTAATTGCTACAACATGATTTGTGCATCAGCACATTACATGGATGGCGACGATTTTTGGGAGCAGCCAGCATGCAAAGATCCGAACATTAACACGGGTTTTCTTGTGACAATAGGTCCTTGGCAGTTTGAATTTCATGGGGAACAGGATCGTGTCACTGGACAATTCAAGCCTATGTCTATATATGACCTTGTCTGCAATATTCATTTTGAACTACACAAACCTATGGAAATCTTCGAACTTGAAATGAGCATAATTTACAAGGACATGATCTATTTGGTTGAAGAATATCATGAAGTGCTACATCAAACTGATGCTCACTGGAGGCAGAGGATGGGATGCATCTACAACAACAGCTGTAGGGTATACAAGAGGATCAACTGGCTCCATTGTGGTGGAACTGGAAATACTAGTGAAATATTGACCCTCAAACTCACCTATCCTTCTCCTGGTAAATGTAGTGTCACTCTAGGTTAAAGAAGTAAACATATGCATGTACCATAATTTTCGTGACTGTGATACTACCATATTATCATACTGTTGTGTACAAAGACAAAACAAGTCTTACAGTTCTTTCCACACAAACTTTGAATGGCTTGACTCAAGGTCTAAATATAGTTTTATGAGTTTGTTCCACTATTCTGTTCTGTTGTAGAGTATGATGTACTGTTAATCTTTGTTTTGTTCCTTGTGAATCTAAATATTGTTGGAAATCTTCACTAAGGAATACAGTATTGTTATCACTTTGTAAAAGCTTTATTTTAACTCTGTGCTGTGTAAATATTTTAGTTGTCTATTGTATGTATTACATATATGCATTGGATTTTGTTTGTAATTTGAGTATTATGCACCAATGAGTAGAATCGTCTACAATTGTTAATAAGTAATGTATGTTCTTATATGTGTGTAGTTTGATAGGACTAATGATATCAATATGAATAAGATCTCCAAATTGATTTGCAAGAGGAGATTGACATAGTTTTGGTATTGGTGTACGTTTGATATTTGCTTTTATACATTCAATACATTCTTTTTCTTTGTAGTTTGTTATTTTAGTTGATAGTACACTTGGTTGTGTCTTTAATAATTGTTTAATATAATTGTAACTTATATGTCTGAGGTGTTTATGTATATCATAAATAGATAGTTTGTTCATTGTTTTTAATAAATGATTATTGTACAAAATATACAAGTTATTTCTCAATCATATATGTCTGATGTATTTGTTACATAGTGATGTTATAGTACAATTATTGTTTGTAAACATAAAAGAATAACCTTCCCTACATAGTAGTGCTTGACTTATGAGGGAAAAGGTCATTTGTAGATAGTAATAGACGTTTTGTAATGTTATGACACTTTTTTCTTGTATATTCTTCAGGATTTCAATACACATAGATTCAGCTTGATTAAGAGTCATTATTGATCTATTTGCAATAGTTATGATTGTAGGAGTTATGTTGTGTACATCTGTTAATCAAAATAGATAAGGAGTAGCATGTATTGATGTACTGGAATCGAGTAAATCCATTGTTTGTGTATAGGATTTCTTGTTAGCTATGATTGTATTTGTAAATACGTTGGTACATACCTAGGAAACGTATTGTTCGAATTGTTTGTCCTGGTTGCTCAGAATAAGAGCATAGGCATTATTGTTCATTTCAACATCACCTTCCTTTAATTCAATGTTGTTTTTGTTTGGGTTTTCAATAATAAATGCATTCATTGTGTTTTCTACAGTTTGATTCGTTTTATGCACAATGTTAGCCTGATGTTTAGTGTGTGCAAGCTTTGTAGCTTCAGTAGGAGGTTTGCAGCATTCCTTAGAGAAATGTCCTGTTTTTCCACAATTGAAACATTTTGCTTTTGTTAGATTGAACAGATTTGGCAGATTGAATTTCCTCTACTTATTGGCTTTATACATTGTATTAACACATGCATTATTCTTTGTCTGATCATTAGAATCTTGTACTTGTTTAGTACAGTAATTGTTGTAGGTGTTCTGCAATGTAAGGATTAGTTGCTTTGGTTCAACTTTCTTATGTTCATTGACTGGTTTGCCTTTGTTTTGGGCATCAGTAGATTGTATTATCATATTTACTATGTGTGTATATTGCTCAGGAGTGGCAAGCAATATTGCTGCTTTGTATGTAGAGTTGTGTAGTGGATTACTATTAGTAGACAGAGTTGTGTATGCTTCCTCAAGTCTGTCTAATGTATGTCTGAAATGTTTTACATGGTCTCTACAAATAAACAGTGCTGATTCGTTGATGGCCTTTTTATGTGCTGTCTGAGGGTTAAAGCATTCTTCAAGTGCTTTCATTAACTGAGGGATAGACGTATCAAAGTGTATATAGTTTGCCAATATTGTGTCAGTAATGTTATTAACTATGCATGCATGAATGGCCTTAGCCATCTCCCTCTTGGCTTTGTTCTGTGGTTCATCCTTTAGTAAGTGTTTAAAGCATGTAGCTGCAACACTAGAAACAATACAGTAGTGCCACATCTTGTAGTTTGCTTCAGTCTTAAGCATTGTGATGTTTTGACTGAAGTATTTAGGTACATTGGCTAGTTTACAGCACGTATCTGTTTGTGGGGGAACCATGATGCAAATGTGTGCAAATGTATATGAGTAAAGAGTTTAGAGTGTACAGTGGATGTGTGTATGTAGGGAGCTCAAGGCTCATAACCTGTTGAGAGGGAAAACTTAAGGGGGGCACACATAGACAAGGGGTGAGGTGATGATTGACTGCTCAGTGTCTCTTGTCCTTATATTGTATGTATTCTAACTGAGATATTATGAAGTCATTGTCTTGTGGTTTGTCCATTGATGAACTAATCATCTCATAATAAAAACATTACCTGTATGTATGCTAGCATTATCAGAGGAAGGGGGATTGTGCCCTAGATAGTCTGAGAGCATCATAGTAGTGAGTGTACTGTGTATGTGTAAGTGTCATATCTTGTATCCCTTTACACCAGCCAACTTTTCCATTCCCTTGAAGAACTTTGTAACATTAGAGTCCTTCATTGTAGCATTAACAAAGGTATGCATTGTAGACAACATCATAATAGGTTTGGGGGGAGAGGGAGGTCTAGGGCTTGGTGGGCTTGCAGGAGGCAAAGGCGTTCTGTAAGAGCAAGTGCATAGAGGCATTCAATGGGCACTAAGGCTCATAACCTTTTAACTAGTGTAGCAGGAGTGCCCCAAGTACTCTCTCTTATTGAGACATCAAGCAAGTGTCTGCCTTATATACTACATAGTGAAGTCTGATAGTCTGAGACATTCCAAGCACAGTAACTCTACATAAGGCAATTGGGGATTTCCTAATCCAGAGCACAATCTAATACTTCATAATGTCTCAGTTAGAATACATACAATATAAGGACAAGAGACACTGAGCAGTCAATTGTCACCTTGCCCCTTGTTCTTGTGTACCTTCCCTCATCACAGAGGTGTAAGAGCATATCTAACATCTACTGAATTTCTGGTTATATTATAGGCTGAAGCAGCAATTCATATTACCTATATTCATAATAGAACACTGTGTGCTACTTTAAATTACAATACCCTACATTACAAACGTTACAGAACACACAGAACAATTGATAATATATACGAATTTGGTCAATATATTATCATTTGTAACAAAAATCCTACAAAAATACAACAGTAAGGTATCATTGCTTGTTGGATAGGATTAGACAATGAAAGTAAAGGCCATAAAACATGGCACAATAATAAAATTACCATTGAACAAAATATTCAATTTCTCAAAGGTAAACCTCCTCAAATTGAAGGGGAGAAAATAGACAATACAAACAACAATATGAACAAGTGTTTAATAATTAAAAATAACAAAACAGACAATAGAATAACAAGAACAGATGATGATGATACAGACAATGCTGATCCTAACAAAAAAGGAAAAGCAGCAGAACCAACAGACTTAACAGATAACAAAGTTAAATTAACTGAAAAAGAAGTAGAACCTAAATTACATTGATCAGAACAGAAACAGAAACTAACAGAATGTGCTATTGAGCTTGAACAATGTATGGAGAATAAACACATAACAAAATGTATGTATGCACTTAGTAAAAAGGATGAAGATAATATTGTCATTCATTTAACAGAATTTAATACTAAAATAAGTGAAATACAATTGGATCTGACTTCATTTTATGAAGCAATCCAATGTTCAGATTGTGATTCATAGATTACAGCTATGAAAGACAAAATAAAACAATTAGAAAATCATAATACATGGGAAATCACAAATCTACACAATAATATTAACATCATTGGAACACAATTTGTCTATAAAATAAAGTAATACACTGATAATAGTATAGAAAAATATAAAGCACAATTAGTAGTTTAAGGAAACTATCAGATTGATGGCCTTGACTATCATACAGACGATTTATTTGCTCCTACTGCTAGACTATCTACAGTGCAATTAATATTAGTATAGGCAGCATCTAATAATTATGAAATACATCAGATAGATATAAAATCAGCATATCTGTATGGACAATTGACAGAAGACAAAGAAATATATGTTAAACCTCCTCCAGGTAACTTAATAGACAGATTATAGAATGGACAAATATTACGATTACAAAAAGCGCTATACAGATTAAAACAAGCTAGTAGAAGATGGTATAAAATGCTATCTAATATACTACTTAAATGCAGATTAACGAAATCCAAACATGATAACACTGTATTCTTTACAAAGAAGAAAGAAATAACTGTAGCCATATTATTTGTACATGTTGATGATATTACTATTGTAGCAATGAATAATAATACTATTACAATGATAAAACAATCTATTGTACATCATTTACAATATACAGACAGTAGCAAATTACACTAGCTACTTGGTATAGAGATTCAATGTGACAGAGAGCATAGATTCATCAGGATGTGTCAGACACGTTATATTAATAGTATAATAGAACGTTACAAACTTACAAACAAACAAAGTGTACAAACACTCATGCAGCCTGGTACACAATTAAAAACAGTATTGCAAACCAATAACAATAGAGAACAAATGTCTGATATACCATACATGAACATGGTTGGCACACTTAGATACATTACAGACTGTATACAGCCAGATATAGCATTTGCAACAAATCAGTTAGTAAAATACCTCAATGACCCTGGTATGGAGCATTATCTGGCACTTAAACATTGTTACATGTACTTAAAAACTACAAACAATGTCTGGCTCCAACTCAGTAGCACAAATCAATCAATATTGAATGGCTATACAGATGCAGACAGTATGATGCAAGAAGGGCATTGTGCAATATTAGGATACACATTTTACTTGAGCAATTCATTAGTTTTGTGGTCAAGTAAAAGACAAACACTGGTGGCAAATTCAATGTATGAAGCTGAATTAATAGCTCTTACAAGAGGAACACAGGAAGCAATCACACTTACTCATTTAGCTGAAGAGATTCTGCAGGTCTCTGATGCACCAATTAATATCTATTACAATAACAATACTGTTATACAAACAGTTACATTGGACAAACTCAAATATTCAGAACGAACAAAGCATTTAGATCATAAGAAAGATTTTATTAAATGCTACATTGAGTTAGAGTACATAAATGCGAAATACATACGGACGAACGATCAACGAGCAGATATATTAACTAAAGCACTACATGTACCACAAGTCAAACATCTTACCAGTTTACTCGGACTAGTAAGAGTTTGAAGGGGAGTATTATGAGATGATTAGTTCATCAACAGACGAACCACAAGACAATGACTTCATAATGTCTCAGTTAGAATACATACAATATAAGGATGAGAGACACTGAGCAGTCAATTGTCACCTCACCCCTTGTCTATGTGTGCCCCCCTTAAGTTTTCCCTCTCAACAGTTTTGTATCATTATATAACAAAAACAATAACTGATACAATTTATACAAACTTCACAATGTATACAAGTGTTAAAAGTCTTATGAAGGTGCTTTCTGAACAATACAACATTCAAACAACAATGACACATGCTGTAGACATATCTACATTGTTTACAGTAAAAGAGTATGTATCACAGTTGATAAGATGTTAGACAACATTGAACAAATCTATGGGCAGTTGTCTACACATAATAAAGCCCCCAATGACAATACATACATCTCAGTGATTAACCTCACTACTTCTTGTGAGTATAGATGGGTAGCAACAATGCTAGACAGGCAGATTACCTATTATAATCAACTACCAACAGTTACAGCAGCTCAGAAAGACATTCTGACACAGCTAAGTTGATACACAAATTACAAAACACATATACTAAGTATCATTCTCAGTACTCTCAAACGAAACAAGATACTGAACAAGACAGCCTACAAACGAAAGGCAAAAGTGTAGCTAAAGGCAAAACAAAGCCTTATAATAAAGTTAAATGCTACAACTGTAATAAGTACAGGCATATGTCAAAAGACTGTCAAAATCCTCTAACAAGCAAAACAACAGAAGCTTGAAAGAAAAAGTATAGGTAAACAGTTACTACTTCTACTACTACTACTATGTTGTCTCAACCTACACTTAATGCAGCAGTATTCATTAGAGACAATAACAAAACAGTATTCATTAAAGACATTAATGAAACACTAATGTTAGAGTCTGTAATTGTAGAAGCCTCAGTATCAAGTTCTAGCAGCTTACCTGTTCAATCTGCTCTATCTGCTGAATCTGACGTATTTTCAGCATTCAAAGTACAAGAGGATAGTGTCATACAAGTAGACAACTTTATGAACTCATTTGACAATACAAAAGAAGTCATTAAGGACTTTAAGTACAATCCAAACATATGTATCAATACAATACATTACAATGATACTGAACTAATACATTGTATTGATATATTAGACTCTGGTACAAATGTACACACTACTCTATACTTGTTCTGTCTTACAAACGTTCAGAACTCAATCCTAATAAATGTTACAATTACAAATAAATTGTCATTCACACTTAGCAAAAGTAGAGTAATGACATTTAACATAAAACTACAAGACAAAGCTGATGAGCATACTAAGGTGAATACGATTTTACTACAAAACATATACTATCATCCCAATCTGAACTTCACACTTGTTAGTGAAGCACTATTATGTAAAGCAGGATATGTTTTAACAAAAACAAACAATGAATGTATTATTTATTCTCCTGCTCATACAAAGATTGGTGAAATACATGTACAAAATAACTTGTATATGACAGTTTCTCATCATAATAAACAATCTATTAACACAATCACTATTGTTGATTTACATTAATGAATGGGTCATGTTAATTTTGATTACTTGTGCAAACTCATATGAGAGTATCCTGAGATTATAAGTCAAAGGATAACAGACAATAAAAATGTACAGTGTACAGATTGTATCAAAGTAAACATACAATGTAATGAAATACCAAAAATACAAACAACACCTCTTGCACAATGTTATGGAGATTATCTCCACATTGATATTTGGGGACCTGCCCTAGTACAAGCTTACAGTAAGTACAAATATCTTTTTACTATTGTAGATGACACTACATAATAGGTAACTATGCTACCTATGTAGCATAAAAGCAATGCTTTCACTAAATATGTAAAGTATACAACAAGACTCTTTATATAGTACAGTATAAGAGTTAAAACTCTCTAAAGTGATAACAATACAGTGTTCCTAAGTAAAGACTTCACTATGTATATTGAAAGTTAAGGAACAATATGTAGATTAACAGTACACAATACACTACAGCAGAACAGAGTTGTGGAATGTATGTATAAGACTATCCTTAACAGTGTATGTATGTGTCTGTTATCAGCAAAGTTACCTATGAAACTCTGAGTATATACAGTACAATATCAAATGTTTATTCATAACAGAACACTGAGAGTTGCTATTAATTTTGTAATGCCATATTACAAACAGTATAACAAACATTATCAAATAGATAATATACAAGAATTTGGTGCATATTGTATCATACAGAACAAACAAACACATAAACTACAACCTAGAGGCTAATATGTATGATGGTTAGGTTATGATAACAACAGTAAAGGTCACTTAGTGTACTATGATAATAAAGTTACTGTCAAACACAATGTACAATTCATAGACAAACTAATGTCTAGGATTGAAGGGGAGAATAATCATAACAGTGATACATCAAATGATGATAAAACTCTTCCTAATAACAATAATAAAGATAAAGAACCTGTCATACAATGCTCTACACAAGAGTAAAGACTGGTTAAACAAACTATAGGTTTAAATTACAAAGACAATATAAACCTAGTTATGTATCTAACAGAATTTAACAAATTCCTTAACAAAATCTATAACAATCCATTAATGTATTACAATGCTATAACACATATAAACAAAGAACAGTGGATCAAAGTTATGAAGGATAAAATACAGTCACTTCAACAATGAAACACATGGATATATGCTATCCCCCCTATGAATACAAATATAATTGGAACAAAATTTGTCTATAAAATTAAAAGACTGGCTAACAGCTGAATAGACAAATACAAAGCATGATTTGTAGTGTAAGGATACACTCAAAAGAATAGAATAGACTTCTATTCTAACAACTTATTTGCCCTAGCAACAAAACTATCAATAGTACAATTATTGTTATCTTGGGCAGCATCTAAGAACTATGAAATACATCAGATAGATGTAAAATCCATATATCTTTACAGAGAACTAAATGAGGACAAACTCATTTATGTGAAACTACTGTCAGGCAAGCTACTTACAGATATTAAACCTGGACAGGCATTACATTTAAATAAAGTGTTATACAAATTGAAACAAGCAGGTAGATGATGGTACAAGAAGATTACTGAACTACTGCTTAAGATCAGATTAGAACAAGCTAATTACAATCACACTGTATTTTATAAGAAACAAAATAATAAAACAATTCTTGTAACATTTATGCATGTCAACAATATTATGATTATTAGCAAAACTATTACTATAATAACAGTATTTAAACATGCATTAAGACAACACATTACATTTACTGATGGTAACAAAATACATTGGTTACTTGGTATTGAAATAAGCTAAGATAGACCTTAACAAACAATTAGCTTATAGCAAAAGTATTATATTGAAAGTATAATCAAGCGTTACCACTTCAAAAACGAAAAGGTACTACAAACACCTATTACTCCTGGAATAGATCTATCTAACAATACAAACAATACATACAATATGAACGAAAGTAATAATGAAACAATGCCATACATGAATATGGTAGGATTGTTAAGATATGTTGCAGATTGCACACAGTCAGACATATCTTATATTACTGGGCAATTAGCATGCTACTTACAAAAGCCTCAAATGTATTACTACAAAGTAGTGAAACATTACTTTACATATTTAAAATAT
>NW_006760389.1:3305909-3318090 GCF_000271605.1 Fomitiporia mediterranea MF3/22
ATGCCCTTTCTTACATCATACTGTCTGCATCTGTATATCTGTTCAATATTGATTGATTTGCACTACTGAGTTGGGAGCCAGACATTGTTCATAGTTTTTAAGTACATGTAACAATGTTTAAGTGCCAGATAATACTCTATACTAGGGTTGTTGAGGTATTTAGCTAACTGATTTGTTACAAATGCTATATCTGGCTGTGTACAGTCTGTAATGTATCTAAGTGTGCCAACCATGTTCATGTATAGTATATCAGACATTTGTTTTCTATTGTTATCAGTTTGTGATACTGTTTTTAATTGTGTACCTGGTTGTATGAGTGTTTGTACACTCTGTTTGTTTGTAAGTTTGTAATGTTTGATTATACTATTAATATAACATGTCTGACACATCCTGATGAATCTATGCTCTCTGTTGTGTTGAATCTCTATACTAAGTAGCTAATGTATTTCACTACTGTCTGTATATTGTAAATGATGTACAATAGATTGGCTTTATCATTGTAATAGTAATATTGTTGACATGTACAAATAATATGGCTACAGTTATTTCTTTCTTCTTTACAAAGAATACAGTGTTATCATGTTTGGATTTTGTTAATCTGTATTTAAGTAGTATATTAGATAGTGTTTTATACCATCTTCTACTAGCTTGTTTTAATCTGTATAGTGCTTTTTGTAATTGTAATATTTGTCCATTCTGTAATCTGTCTATTAAGTTACCTGGAGGAGGTTTAACATATATTTCTTTGTCTTCTGTTAATTGTCTGTATAGATATACTGATTTAATATCTATCTGATGTATTTCATAATTATTAGATACTGCTCATACTAATATTAATCATACTGTAGATAGTCTAGTAGTAGGAGCAAATAAATTGTCTGTATGATAGTCAAGACTGTCAATCTGAGTTTCCTTGAACTACTAATTGTGCTTTGTATTTTTCTATACTATTGTCAGTGTATTACTTTATTTTATAGACAAATTGTGTTCTGATAATGTTAATATTATTGTGTGGATTTGTGATTTCCTATGTATTATGATTTTCTAATTGTTTTATTTCATCTTTCATAGCTTTTATTTATGAATCACAATCCAGACATTGGATTACTTTATAAAATGAAGTCAGATCCAATTGTATTTCACTTAGTTTAGTATTAAATTCTGTTAAATGAATAGTAATATTATCTTTGTCCTTTTCACTAAGTGTGTACATGTGTTTTGTTACATGTTTGTTCTGTATGTGTTGTTCAAGCTTGATAGTACATTCTGTTAGTTTCTGTTTCTGTTCCAATTAATGTAATTTAGGTTCTACTTCTTTTTCAGTTAATTTAACTTTGTCTTCTGTTAAGTCTATTAGTTCTACTACTTTTCCTTTTTTATTAGGATCAGTGTTGTCTGTATTGTTATTGTCTGTTCTCATTATTCTGTTGTCTGTTTTGTTATTTTTAATTATTAAACACTTGTTTGTATTATTGTTTGTATTGTCTATTTTCTCCCCTTCAATTTGAGGAGGTTTACCTTTGAGAAATTGAATATTTCGTTCAATAGTAATTTTATTATTGTGCCAAGTTTTATAGTCTTTACTTTCATTATCTAATCCTATCTAATAAGCAATTATACCTTACTATTAGATTGTGCTCTAGATTAGGAAATCCCTAATTACCTTATGTAGTGTTACTATACTTGGAATGTCTCAGACTATCAGACTTTACTATGTAGTATATAAGGCAGACACTTGCTTAATTTCTTAATAAGAGAGAGTTTGGGGGCACTCTTACTATACTTGTTAAAAGGTTATAAGCCTTAGTACCTATTGAATGCTCTCATATACTTGCTCTTATAGAACACCTTTGCCTCCTACTAGTACACCAAGCCCTAGACCTTCCCCTCCCACCAAACTCATTATAATGTTATCTACAATACATACCTTTGTTAATACTATAATGAAGGACTCTAACATTACAAAGTTCTTTGAGGGAACAGAAAAGTTGGCTGGTATAAAGGGATACAAGATATAGTACTTATGTATACACAGTACACTTGCTGCTATAATACTCTCAGATCATCTAGAGTATGATCCCCCTTCCTCTAATAATGCTAGCATACATACAGGCAATGTTTTGTATTACTGTATAATGAAAACAATAACTGATACAATTTATACAAACTTCACAACACATATGAGTGTCAGAAGTCTCATAAAGGCACTTTCTGAACAATATGATGTTTAAACAATAATGACACATACTGTAGACATATCTACATTGTTCACAGTAAAAGGGCATGTATTACAGTTTGATAAGATGTTAGACAACATCAAACAAATCTATAGACAGTTGTCTACACATAATAAAGCTCTTAATAACAATACATACATCTTAGTAATTAACCTTACTACTCCTTGTGAGTATAGATGGTTAGCAACAATGCTAGACAGGCAGATTACTTATTATAATCAACTACTAATAGTTACAGTAGCTCAGAAAGACGTTCTGATGCTAGCTAAGTTGATACACAAATTGCAAAACACATATACTGAGTATCATTCTCAGTACTCCCAAACGAAACAAGATACTGAACAAGACAGCCTACAAACAAAAGGCAAAAGTGTAGCTAAAGGCAAAACAAAGCCTTACAGTAAAGTAAAATGCTACAATTGTAATAAGTACAAGTATATGTCAAAAGACTGCTGAAATCCCCTAACAAGCAAAACAACAAAAGCTTGAAAGAAAAAGTATAGGCAAACAGCTACTACTTCTACTACTACTACTATGTTGTCTCAACCTACACTTACTGTAGCAGTATTCATTAGAGACAATAATGAAACAGTATTCATTAAAGACATTAATGAAACACTAATGCTAGAGTCTACAATTGTAGAAGCCTTAGTATCAAACTCTAGCAGTTTACCTGTTTAATCTGCTCTATCTACTGAATCTGCTCTATCTGCTGAATCTGACGTATTCTCAGCATTTGAAGTACAAGAGGATAGTGTCATACAAGTAGACAACTTCATGAACTCATTTGACAATACAAAAGAAGTCATTAAGGACTTCAAGTACAATCCAAACATATGTATCAATACAATACATTACAATGATACTGAACTAATACATTGTATTAATATATTGGACTTTGGCACAAATGTACACACTACTCTATACTTGTTCCATCTTACAAACGTCCAGAACTCAACCCTAATAAACATTACAATTGTAAATAAATTGTCATTTACACTTAGCAAAAGTAGAGTAATAACATTTAATGTAAAACTACAAGACAAAGACAATGGGCATACTAAGGTGAATATGATTTTACTACAAAATGTATACTATCATTCCAATCTAAACTTCACACTCATTAGTGAAGTAATATTATACAAAGTAGGATATGTTTTAATGAAAACAAACAATGAATGTATTATTTATTCCCCTACTCATACAAAGATTGGTGAAATACATGTACAAAATAACTTGTATATGACAGTTTCTCATCATAATAAACAATCTATTAACACAATCACTATTGTTGATTTACATTAATGAATGGGTCATGTTAATTTTGATTACTTGTACAAACTCATACAAGAGTATCCTGAGATTATAAGTCAAAGGATAACAGACAATAAAAATGTACAGTGTACAGATTGTATCAAAGTAAACATACAATGTAATGAAATACCAAAAATACAAACTACACCTCTTACACAATGTTATAGAGATCATCTCCACATTGATATTTGGGGACCTGCCTCAGTACAAGCTTACAGCAAGTATGAATATCTTTTTACCATTGTAGACAATGCTACACAATAGGTAACTATACTACCTATACAGTATAAAAGCAATGCTTTCACTAAATATGTAAAGTATACAACAAGACTCTTTACACAATACAGTATAAGAGTTAAAACTCTTCAAAGTGATAATAATACAGTGTTCCTAAGTAAAGACTTTACTATGTATATTGAAAGTCAAGGAACAATACACAGATTAACAGTACATGATACACTACAACAAAACAGAGTTACAGAATGTATACACAAGACTATCTTTAACAGTGTACATACATGTCTGTTATCAGCAAAGTTACCTATGAAATTCTGAGTATATACAGTACAATATCAAATGTTTATTCATAACAGAATGCTGAGAGTTGCTATTAATTTTGTAATGCCATATTACAAACAGTATAACAAACATTATCAAATAGATAATATACAAGAATTCAGTACATATTGTATCATACAAAACGAACAAATGTATAAACTGTAACCTAGAGGCTAATACACACAATGGTTAGGTTATGATACTGACAGTAAAGGTCACTTAGTGTGCCATAATAATGAAGTTACTGTCAAACGTAACATACAATTCATAGACAAACCAATGTCTAGGATTGAAGGGGAGAATAATCATAATGATGATACACCAAACAATGATAAAACTCTTCCTAATAACAATAATAAAGACAAAGAACCTGTTATACAATGCTCTACACAAGAGTAAAGACTGGTTAAACGAATTATAGGTTTAAATTACAAAGATGATATAAACCTAACTATGTATCTAACAGAATTTAGCAAATTCCTCAACAAAATCTATAGTGATCCATTAATGTATTATGATACTATAACACACATAGACAAAGAACAGTAGATCAAAGCTATGAAGGATGAAATACAGTCACTTCAACAACAAAACGTGTAGATATATACTATCCCCTCTACAAATACAAATATAATTGGAACAAAAATTGTCTATAAAATCAAAAGACTGGCTAACAGCTGAATAGACAAATACAAAGTACAATTTGTAGTACAAGGATACACTCAAAAGAATGGAATAGACTTCTATTCTGACAACTTATTTGCCTCAGTAACAAAACTATTAACAGTATGGTTATTGTTATCTTAGGCAGCATCTAAGAACTATGAGATACATTAGATAGATGTAAAATCTGCATATCTTTACAGAGAACTAAATGAGGACAAACTCATTTATGTGAAACTACTGTCAGGCAAGCTACTTACAGATATTAAACCTGGACAGGCATTACATTTAAATAAAGTGTTATACAAATTGAAACAAGCAGGTAGATGATGGTACAAGAAGATTACTGAACTACTGCTTAAGATCAGATTAGAATGAGCTAATTATGATCACACTGTATTTTATAAGAAACAAAATGACAAAACAATTCTTATAACATTTATACATGTTAACAATATTATGATTATTGGTGAAACTATTACTATAATAACAGTATTTAAACATGTATTAAGACAATACATTACATTCACTAACAGTAACAAAATACATTAGTTACTTAGTATTGAAATAAGCTGAGATAGACCTTAATGAACAATTAGCTTACAGTAAAAGTATTATATTGAAAGTATAATCAAGTGTTACCACTTTGAAAACGAAAAGGCACTACAAACACCTATTACTCCTAGAATAGATCTATCCAACAATACATACAATACATACAATACAAACGAAAGTAATAATGAAACAACACTATACATGAATATGGTAGGATTGTTAAGATATGTTGTGGATTGCACACAGCCAGACATATCTTATATTACTAGGCAATTAGTGTGCTACCTACAAAAGCTCTAAACACATTACTACAAAGTAGTGAAACATTGCTTTGTGTATTTAAAATATACAACAAATTACTGGCTTCAACTTGGAAGCACAAACACCTTAAAACTACAAGGCTATTGTGATACAGACAGATGAATGACAGAAGGACATAAAGCAATAAACAGCCATGTCTTTCAATTAGCTAAATTGACCATATCCTGGTTAAGCAAACAGTAAAACCTGGTACTACTATCTGTTTACAAAGCTGAGTTGTAAGCAGTAGTGTATACTACTTAAGAAGCCATTTGGCTCAAACAATTTGCTGAAGAAGTACTGCAGATTGAATCAGCACCCATTACAATTTATTGTGATAACCAAGGTGTAATAAAGACTGTAAAGTCTGACTGAATAATGTACAACACTTGTACTAAACACCTTGATTTACAAAAAGACTTTGTGTAATGTTACATTCAAAACAATTACATCAATGTATACTATGTCCAATTGTAGAACCAATTAGCAGACATCCTTACAAAAGCTCTCCATGTCTCACAGATCAAGCATCTAATCAAACTATTAGGCATACAGTCTTAGTTCTTAATTAATGCTTGAAGGGGAGTATTAGATTGTGCTCTAGATTAGGAAATCCCTAATTGCCTTATGTAGAGTTACTACACTTGGAATGTCTCAGACTATCAGACTTTACTATGTAGTATATAAGACAGACACTTGCTTAATGTCTCAATAAGAGAGAGTTTGGGGGCACTCCTGCTATGCTTGTTAAAACTTACTATTGTATTTTTGTAGGATTTTCATTGTAAATGATAATATATTGACCAAATTTGTGTATACTATCAATTGTTCTGTGGGTTCTGTAACGTTTGTAATGTGGAGCATTATAATTTAATACAGTACACAGTGTTCTATTATGAATATAGGTAATATGAATTGCTACTTTGGCCCATAATGTGAACAGTAGTTTAGTAGATGTTAGATATACTTTTACACCTCTAAATATAGTTTTATGGGTTTGTTCCACTATTCTGTTCTGTTGTAGAGTATGATGTACTGCTAATCTTTGTTTTGTTCCTTGTGAATCCAAATATTGTTGGAAATCTTCACTAAGGAATACAGTATTGTTATCACTTTGTAATAGCTTATTTTTACTCTGTACTGTGTAAATATTTTAGTTGTCCATTGTATGTATTGTATATATGTATTGGATTTTGTTTGTAATTTGAGTATTATGCACTAATGTGTAGAATTGTCTACAATTGTTAAAAAATAGTGTATGTTCTTATATGTGTACAGTTTGATAGGACCAATGATATCAATATGAATATGATCTCCAAATTGATTTGCAAGAGGAGATTGACATAGTTTTGGTATTAGTGTATGTTCAATATTTGCTTTTATACATTTAATACATTCCTTTTCTTTATAATTCATTATTTTAGTTGATAGTACACTTGGTTGTGTTTTTAATAATTGTTTGATATAATCATAACTTATATGTCCAAGGTGTTTATGTATATTATAAATAGATAGTTTGTTCATTGTTTTTAACAAGTGATTATTGTACAAAATATACAAGTTATTTCTTGTAAGGATTTGATTTACTGGTTCGTATTTTATTATCACTACATTGCTGATTGCACCAGATCATTGCACAGTGGGACCCACAAGCGCATATATTCTCATTGTAGTTAGTTACACTTCCTCCTCATGTATTTACATGTGTACTACCCTATAAAAGACAGTATCGACCACTGGGTAAAGGGGATTCTTTTCCCCTGACCCCTCACTCGAGTACTAGGTTATCCCAGTCAGTAGTTGAGTGAACTAAGGGCGATTAGAATTCTCTTGTGAGGAACAGTGAGTTTCCTTACATATTTTTGACTGTACCCACCTAGCACTGAAACCTCTTGCTGGATGCTGAGGAACCAAAGGGTCTGATCAACCCTAGGTCTCCCTTGTTGTCTAGTATCCCTCAGGAATTTTTAGTGAGTAAAGTTATGATTTTCGAGTAGAAACAGAGACTACTTACTGGATTGGCCCCTAGTAGGTTCACAATGCTTCAGAATGCTGCAGAATGCTTCTGGAACGTATTATCACATATCAATATAGACCAGCACTAGATATGCTGGAGGTTCGTATTGATTGGATGGGTTGAGGACCAGACATCTGTGACGGTGAAAAGGAACAAACAGGTGTGCATCAAGTTTACAGGCAATGGACAACAAGATTATCCATTGGATATTGATTACAATGTGGCTGCCAAGCCTTGACTGACAATTCCTGGAGGGTACCCAAGTCCGGATATCAATACTAACATGCTAGGAAGTAAGTCCTCGTCCCTCATAGGCTGGAGGCAACCCAATGAACCTATTCCAGGTGATAAGTCCTTGTCTGTACAAGGCTGGAGGCACCCTGATGAACTACTACATACTAATAACATAGAACTAAGGCATGTAACTGTACCAGCATATATAGTTAGTCAATCGCACACTGTAGAGCAGAAACCAGTGAGTACTCACACTACTAGGCTTGCAGAAATAGCAAATAGCAGTACAGAGAGTGGAAACACTCAGGCGATTGGATTTGAGGATTCGTCCAATCAAGTACAGAAGGTTGAGCTTGAGGATTCAGCTCACCAAGTACAGGCAATTGAGCTTGAGGATTTGCTCGATCAATTTCAGGCTACCAAGTTTGAGGATTCACTCAATAGAGGACAGGCAATTTGGTTTGAGGATTCACCAAGTCAATATAGAGAGCTAACAGCAAGTATTGAGGAATTTGCAAGCCAGTACAAGAGTTACAGAGTGTATATAGTCAGTATCAGTGAGAGTGTGGATGAGTATCCAGTGAGCACACTTACTTCAGAACAGAAACACATCAACAACAGCAATGTAGAGGGCAATGAGACACCTAAGACCCTTTTAGGCAGCAAAGAAAGCAGCCAGGACTCGAAGGACAAGAGTAACAAACAAGGCCAGGAGAGCCAGGCATCAAAACTACAGAGAATCAATGAGGAACAAGATTTCCAGAAGGCAAGTAAGACCTTCAGACACATTGTAAGAGCCAGAGCAATTGAGATAGACATAGGACATGTCAGCCCATTCCACAGTTCGATAGACATCAAAGATTTGAATAAGAGAATGTACAAGTTTGATGGAATGTATCAGGAAGAGGAGAAAGCAACTCCTTCATCAAACAAGAGCAGACTCAATAGTATAGTAACAGAAAAGTGTGAAACGCTTCAGGCAGGCTATAGAACGAAAGCCAGACATGCTATAGTACCCACAGACAGTAGAGATCAGAACTATCAATACAAGAGTGTAGAAGAAACGCTCAAGAGTCCAGACAAACGATTGCATTTGCAGAAAGTGAAAGGAAAGTGTAAAGTGAAAGGAATACACAAAGCACAAGGAACAGAACAAAAACTGGAACTGCCAGGCATTCAATACGATTGTGAAATCGATTCAGACTATCCTAGCAAAACAGACATTGCATTGACAGAACAGTACTTTGAGGATAGCAAAAGTGAACACATATTGGAACTACAAGGATCAGTACTTGATCCAGAGGGTGAAAACCAAGTATACACCCACAAAATCAAGTGTTTAACCTTATACATGGCAGATATTGACTACACATTGCACAGGAGCAATGTACAGGAGTACTACAACAGATACGACACCTTAGCCAGGTCCAGGAATAAGAGAGAAAGTGAAATACCTGGATATATGTAGTCTCAAATGGAAATACCGAGTTTTTCAGGACATTAGAGTACCCCTTGCGAAAATAAAAGGAACAAACAATCCTATAGCAATACTTCACAATTGAAAGCAGTCCCAGGCAAGGCATACACTAGTGGTATTAGTGAGAACAATATTGATTCAGAGCACAGTAAACTATGTAGTTCAAAGCCACATATTGAGTGTAGTAAGTATAAGAATAGCTTGAGCAGTAGTTCAAGAACGAACAATGGACACAAGCATAGCAAAGCACCAAATATTGTTCAGAAAGGCAGATTTGCATCAGTAAGACCTTTAGAGAGCCTAGCAAAGAATAGCTATGCATACAGAGCAATACAGAGCTCCAGGATACAGAGAAATGGAAATTTCGACCCAGGATCAGACCCAGACAGTGATAATTCAGATTCCTCTTCATCCAATGACAATAATCGAAGTAATGCTTTATTCAAACTGTCAGACATTGATTCGAGTGATACTGAAGCTACTAAGAAGTGCAAGAAACGCTTGAGGAAGAAACAGAACAGAGAATTCCTCAAATTGAAGATACAGATGTACAGTGCAGAACTAATAGCTCCTACAGTATACTCAGGTGAACCAGACTTGCAGAAGTATACGAAGTTTGTTATTGAAGTCAATCAGTACATGAAACAATCAGGACTTCATCATTTCCCTAAGAGCCAAGTAGGGATAATGCTAGGTTTTATCAAGGGAAAAGCAATGAATTTCTATTTGCAAAAGATTGCAAACCATGAGCATAGATGGACACTTGCTCAGTTCTTTAGAGGACTTATGGACTTTTGTTTCCCTTCCAACTTTGCTGAAATACTATGGAAAGAGTTCAATACTTTGAATCAAGGTAATAGGAACGTTCAGGATTATTTGTACAATCTAGAGATGAAAGCTACAAATCTAGGAGACATTTCTCAGCAAGATTTGACCAGACAGGCATGGTATGGATTGAATTCCAAGTACCAGAGGCAATTATGATTAGATTGCTTAAATCCAGACACTGTAGATTACTCAATCTTCAAGGATAGGCTCGAAAGCATTGAGAAAGCAAATGAATCCATAGGAATCAAATGGCACATAGATTCTAGACGTCAATTCCATCTGTAAGGACGCAGCAATGATTCTCAGAGTGATTATTTGTATACAGACAGTTCTGATAATTCAGGAAACAATCAAGACACTCTACAGGATAGTGAAAGCGATGATTCAGATCACAGTGACTCTAGTCAGGATACTACACATACAAGCAGCACAAATGCCAAAGGAAAGGCCAGGCAATTGTATTATCCATTGAGGAACAATGACCAGCATGAAAGCAAGACAGAAATCAATCACAGGACATATGCTACAGGTTTCAAACATCATTCCCAATCGAAATTGGATGAAATGAGAGCAAAAGGACAATGTTTTATTTGCAAACAAGATGACCACTTAGCCAGGAATTGTCCTACTCACAATATGATCAGATTGAACAATGTGCAGGATGATAGTTCATCATCTAGTAATGTCAGTATTGGTTATGCTGCTTTAGATAAGTTAGCAGACAACTTGGACAGTGAGAACTACATAGAATTGGAGTCAATTACAGACTATGACACAGATCCAGACATATCTAGCAGCAATATACACGTTTTATCAATTTGGATACTTTGTAAAGGTAATACTGAGGATTCAGTAACGGAACAAGAGAGTTCTGTAATGGAACACAAGTTCAGGCATACGAACAATGCATTTGAAAGGGCAAATTCAGTATATTCAAGACCCTATGAGACTACAGCACTTAGGCATCATACTACAGGCATTCAGTACAGGAATAAACATTGTAGGAAGTCTAAACATTAAGATAGACGATTGTATAGTGCATACAATGACATTTTATGCTTGAAAGCACAGGCATACAGTGTAGAAAGGATTCTACAAGACTACAGATATGCATGGCACATGGAAAGGACTAGGAAACACACATACAACTATTGTTTCAAGGAATCTAAGACACTACAGGTGTAAGGCAACACATACATAGACATTTCAGAGACACAACTACCAATTCTTAGAGCCACAAATCGAAACAACACTCTTAAGAAATACAGGCTGTTCACAGACAACAGGAATGCATACCAGGACATCAGGAAAGGACCTGAGATTGTTAGAAGATCGGAATATAACCAGCCAGATAGTATTATGGTTTACAAGACAATGCAAATAGTAAACTGTGCAAGCAGAACAATCTATCAAGCATTACTGGACTATAAAATACGACTACTCTTG
This sequence comes from Fomitiporia mediterranea MF3/22, assembly GCF_000271605.1. Taxonomy (NCBI): domain Eukaryota; kingdom Fungi; phylum Basidiomycota; class Agaricomycetes; order Hymenochaetales; family Hymenochaetaceae; genus Fomitiporia; species Fomitiporia mediterranea. The sequence goes on from NW_006760389.1 coordinate 3,317,539, forward strand.
GATACTGAGAAATATTTCAATCCAAACAATTCACACAGGTATTCTATTAAGTTAGAAGGCTACATCATGTATTGGAAGACAGAAATCAGCACATTGAGTAAGGCAAAGTGTATATACATCAAGGATAAGATGATACTGCTTCAGAATAAGCATCAGGCATGGAACTATATTGACAGTAATAGAAAGACACAGACATACACATACACAGTCGATTCTATTCAGTACAGGAAGAGATACAGGATTAGTATTGAGTACTACAAAGGAACTACGTCAGTTGACATCAGAACAGACATTTCCATCTTCAGGATTGAAGAAACAGTCAGTAATGAGCACGATTGAAGGAATTCACATAGAACAACGTTCTATAAGGTACAATTGGATGTTATGCTACGAAACTATTCAGTTTATAATGAAGAATTGTTCAGAAACGTCAGAACCAGCTCAGACTATAAGGATATATTGTACAGAACACAGTTTCAGCAGAACATAAGGTATTACATTGTGAAATACACCTTCAGACAGCCAGGATTCATTGGAATAGACTCAGGACAC
>NW_006760389.1:3318110-3327415 GCF_000271605.1 Fomitiporia mediterranea MF3/22
TCTTGGATACTGAGAAATATTTCAATCCAAACAATTCACACAGGTATTCTATTAAGTTAGAAGGCTACATCATGTATTGGAAGACAGAAATCAGCACATTGAGTAAGGCAAAGTGTATATACATCAAGGATAAGATGATACTGCTTCAGAATAAGCATCAGGCATGGAACTATATTGACAGTAATAGAAAGACACAGACATACACATACACAGTCGATTCTATTCAGTACAGGAAGAGATACAGGATTAGTATTGAGTACTACAAAGGAACTACGTCAGTTGACATCAGAACAGACATTTCCATCTTCAGGATTGAAGAAACAGTCAGTAATGAGCACGATTGAAGGAATTCACATAGAACAACGTTCTATAAGGTACAATTGGATGTTATGCTACGAAACTATTCAGTTTATAATGAAGAATTGTTCAGAAACGTCAGAACCAGCTCAGACTATAAGGATATATTGTACAGAACACAGTTTCAGCAGAACATAAGGTATTACATTGTGAAATACACCTTCAGACAGCCAGGATTCATTGGAATAGACTCAGGACACTCTATCAGACGTATTATGGACATTGCAGGCACTCAAATGGATGTGCTAGTGTGCATATACTCAGGATACATAGTAAGGATTGTAATATTCAAGCTACAGGATGACAATTACAATCTACAGGATGTAAAACCACTATGATCTATGCAACATAATGATAGTAAGACACTACTGAGATCAGGAATGAATATGCTTTGTATGGAACAAAGTACAGAAGTTCAGAGGGCGACTTCAAGCCAGAGAACAGGTTCAGAACCTAGACAATCTGCTCAATCTGCTCAATCTGCTCAAACAGATTATCACACTGCTTCAAGGGAAAGCAAAGGCAATACACATACAGCCAGCAAATATCAGAGTGATAGTGAATTAGGAATGATTGATCAGACTATTCAAGCATTCAGGCATGATACTTCAATGCTACAGAAGGAAACAGAGCATCAGGACACTCCAGGACATCTATTGAACAATGATACAGTTCAATCTACTCTAGGAACAAGTAGCTACAATCAGTTCAAAGTATGAAAACATGCAGAAGACCTCTCCAGACACTACAGACATGTTTCAGGACAGTACCAGACGTTTTACACTGAAAATGAAGTCATATTTTGACAAGAGGGCGAGAGGCACACGTATTACATTGCATACACTCTCTTTGAGCATACAATCATGTTTGAACATACATTTCTCTTACATGGATTGCTACAGAACGATTTCACAAAGGACTTTGTAGTACCAGACAGTATCAGTACTACAGGAAACAGGACACATAATAGGTACACAAGGAAAGAATACATTGGCACAAGGACAAGTACACAGAAAGACAGGAAGTCAATGCTAGAACACATTGATCCACACATAGATTTGCCAAATGAACAGAGAATTGGCAGCATACACTCAGGACTTCAGGCAGCACTACTGTGCATACAGACAGGACTTTTCATTGAGACATACATGGAACAATACAGTATACAGACAGTTACAGTACTCAGGAAAGTAGAGAACACTACTTAGACATTTTGTGATAGAACATCACACTATGAGACAGTGAAAGTATACTCAGACAATTCAGGAATCGAATCAATTGACTTACAAAGACACAAACAAGTCAAGACACAAGGAAACAGTATGAGAACACAGCAGGACATTCATTGCACACAGAGATACCATGCATATATACACATATCTAGTGATATTAGGCTCATACCTTATGATCTCATTGAGTTTGAGACAATATTTTCATTCAAGGACAGATATTACACTCTACATTGCACTCTGCAATTAGTATTCAGACATTGGGCTCAACAGGATATTCAGTTTTGCATCACAGTTCGTTATTGCAAGCAAAAGAGTACACATTTGGAGACATTCTACCAATACAAGCACAAGGCATTACATTTGCAGGAACTAGTCTATTGGAAAAATCGAGGACATAGCAGAGGAATTTCAGAATACATCTCTGCTACATGTTATTACATTACTATCCTACAGGAACAAGAATTCACACAAGGTCAGTTAGAAGCTGCAACACCAATACATTCTATTAAGGAAGAAGGCTATAGCTTTGTCAATCAGGGATTTACCTCTGCACTTCCTGAAGACACAGGAGAAGAGAATATTTGCAATTACCATGCTGCCAGAATTTCCACTTCTGTACATATTGATCTATACTGTGTGTCTCAGAATACCCAAGAGCTGAAACGCTATATCTCCCCAGGAACTCCACCGATTCTCTTCGAAAAGTGTTGTATTGATAGCAACAATCAAGAGGCAACTTTCCTACTAATTGACTATACGGTAATAATGACCACGTTTAATTTTATTGACGTTTTATCTAGCTTCACATGGTTCAGAACCATGCTACTCACTGTCCAGAACACCACCACTGTCTCAATACTCATTGGATCAACTTCGGATCAGTTCAGAGAGGCAGTACTACATTACGAGGATGTTTCCCATACACATGGGCAAGGTATTTTATTATTTACTTGTTACTAATTGTTAGCACTACTATGTAGGGAAGGCTATTCTTTTGTGTTAACAAACAATACTTGTACTATAACATTACTATGTAACAAATATGTCAGACATGTACAATTGAGAAATGTAAGGAAACTCACTGTTCCTCACAAGAGAATTCTAATCGCCCTTAGTTCACTCAACTACTGACTGGGATAACCTAGTACTCGAGCAAGGGGTCAGGGGAAAAGAATCCCCTTTACCCAGCAGTCGATACTGTCTTTTATAGGGTAGTACACGTGTAGATACATGAGGAGGAAGTGTAACTAACTACAATGAGAATATATACGCTTGTGGGTCCCACTGCATGATGATCTGGCACAATCAGCAATGTAGTGATAATAAAATACAAACCAGTAAATCAAATCCTTACACTTGCCCTCTAGCATTTAGTCCTAAATGCTAAAAATCAGTAGAAAAGGTGGAAAACTTACTTAAAGTTGACTTATGAGGGAAAAGTTCATTTGTGGATAGTAATAGACGTTTTGTAATGTTATAATGCTTCTTTCTTGTGTATTGTTCAGAATTTCAATACACATGGATCCAGCTCAATTAAGAGTCATTGTTGATCTGTTTGCAATAGTTACAATTGTAGGAGTTATGTTGTGTATGTCTGTTAATTGAAATAGATAAGGAGTAGTATGTATTAATGTACTGGAATTGAGTAAATCCATTATTTGTGTATAGGATTTCTTGTTAGCTATGATTGTATTTGTAAATACATTAGTACATACCTAGGAAGCATATTGTTTGAATTGTTTGTCCTGGTTGCTCAGAATAAGAGTGTAGGCATTATTGTTAATTTCAGTGTTGCCTTCCTTTAATTTAACATTGTTTTTGTTTGGATTTTCAATAATAAATGTGTTTGTTGTGTTTTCTACAGTTTGATTCATTTTATACACAATATTAGCTTGATGTTTAGTGTGTACAAGCTTTGTAGCTTTAGTAGGAGGTATACAGTATTCCTTAGAGAAATGTCCTGTTTTTCTGTAATTGAAACATTTTGATTTTGACAGATTGAACAGATTCAGCAGATTGAATTTCCTCTACTTATTAGCTTTATACATTGTATTAGTGTGTACATTATTCTTTGTCCAATCATTAGAATCTTGTACTTGTTTAGTACAGTAATTGTTGTAGGCATTCTGTAATGTAAGAATTAGTTGCTTTGGTTCAACTTTCTTATGTTCATTAACAGGTTTACCTTCATTTTGAGTATTAGTAGATTGTATTATTGTATTTACTATGTGTGTATATTGTTCAGGGGTAGCAAGTAATATTGCTACTTTATATATAGAGTCTCTTAGTGGATCACTGTTAGCAGACAGGGTTGTGTATACTTCCTCAAGTCTGTCTAATGTATGTCTGAAGTGTTTAACATGATCTCTACAGATAAACAGTACTGATTTGTTAATAGCCTTTTTACATACTGTTTAAGGGTTGAAGTATTCCTCAAGTACCTTCATCAGCTAAGGGCTAGATGTGTTGAAGTGTATATAGTTTGCTAATATAGTATTAGTAATGTTGTTAATAATGCACACATGAATGGCCTTAGCTATCTCCCTCTTAGCTTTGTTTTGTGGTTCATCCTTTAGTAAGTGTTTGAAACACATAGCTGTAATACTAGAAATGATACAGTAGTACTACATCTTGTAGTTTGCTTCAATCTTAAGCATTGTAATGTTTTGACCAAAGTATTTGAGTATGTTGGCTGGTTTGTAGTATGTGTCAGTACAAGGGGGAACCATATTGCTAAGTTAATACAGGCAGGGAGTATAAGGCTTGTAACCTGTAAAGAGGGAAGGCATGTAAGAACAAGAGGCAAGGTGACAATTGACTGCTCAGTGTCTCTCATCCTTATATTATATGTATTCTAACTGAGACATTATGAAGTCATTGTCTTGTGATAAACTCATCATCTTGTAATAAGGTTAATATGTACAGACTTCATCCTTGTAAGACAATATCTAGTACAGTTTGTATAGGAATTGCAGGACTTACAGAATCATCCTTTTGCTTTAGCTCTACTGTAAATTCTAATTGTATTCCCTAGAATTCCTACTGTATAAAGTCCTTCTATTGAGCCACTCTATTGTATTCATTAGTAAAGACTGCTTTTACAGTAATCTTTTAGAAAGCATTTGTGAGGCCAATTTTGTACTAATGGGTGGTATTAGTCTTAGAGTTTTCATAGTTAGTGTCTTCAGAATGTTACTGTCATCTGTTTCTGACTGACTGATAATGTTAAATTTAAACTCTGACAGGCAAGATTTTGTAGACCAAATAGGCAAAAATCATTAACAGGCTATAATACTCTTTAACAGCTGAAACACCTTCTTACAGGCTTACCTACATTGTAGTCTGCTCTATAGTCAAGCCACAACAATGTTCAGGCTATTCTTCTAACCCTGTGTTCTATTACAAGGACTCATATTCTAACATCCACTATTAGAACAGGGAGTTTGGAATAGTACTTGGTTAGATACACATATATGTACACCCTTATATATTAGATACATTGTGCTATACTAGTAAATGAGACATAAAATGCAGTATGTCAAATACTTCCCTTCAAGCCCTAATATTCTGTTGTTAATATTGAAGACCTATAAGTTCTATTAAGTGCTTGATTTGAGGAATGTAAAGTGCTTTTGTAAGGATGTCTGCAAGTTGGTTCTGTGTTTAAACATAATGTATGTTAACATAGTTGTTCTGAATGTAACAGTAGACAAAGTCCTTTTGCAAATCAAGGTGTTTTGTTCAAGTGTTGAAAGTGATCTCCTTGGATTTGATGGTTTGTATTGCTCCCTGATTGTTGTAATAAACTGTAATGAGTGCTGATTCTGTCTACAGTACTTTCTCAGCAAGTTGTTTGAGCCAAATGGCCTCTTGAGTCATGTATGCCAGTGCTTGAAACTCTGCTTTGTAAGTCAATAGTAGTACCAGGTTCTGTTGTTTGCTTGACCAAGATATTGTTTGCTTTCCCAGCTGGAATACATATCTGTTAATTGATCAGTGTCCTTCTGTCATTCATCTGTCAGCATCACAGTACCCTTGTATAGTCAGTGTATTTGTGCCTCCAAGATGAAGCTAGTAGTTTATAGTTCCTTTTAGGTACTGGAAGCAATGTTTTGCTGCTTTGTAGTGGCTCATATTTGGTTGTTGTAGATAATGTACTAATTGGCCTGTAATGTATGTAATGTCTGGCTGAGTGTAATCTGCTACATAGTGTAATGATCCTACTATATTCATGTACAGTATTGTTTGTATAAATCGTTTGTTGTCAATTGTATTATTCATACTTGTTAAGTATGTCCCAAGCATTATAAGGGTTTGTAGCAGTTTTTTGTTCTCAAGCTTAAAGCATTATATTATGCTCTAGATATAGTGTCTTTACTGTAAGCAGATTGTTCTCCATTGTCTATTTCTTTGGATTTCAATTCCTAGAAGCTAGTGTATTTTGTTTCTGTCTGTAAATGTAACATATTGTTTTAACACTTCTTTGAATGTGTTCACTATGGTAATGTTTTTACTAATAATAGTGATATTGTCAATGTGTATGAATGTTATTAATATTGTTTTGTTATGCCTTTCCTTATAGAATACAGTGTTGTCATAGTTTGCTTGTTACAATCCTATTTTGTACAGTATATCTGTAATTTTCTTATACTATTGTTGTCCTACTTGTTTTAGTCTGTATAGTACTTTATTTAATTTTAACACTTGACCAGGTTTGATATTGTTTAGTAATTTACCTGGTAGAGGTCTCACATAGATATGTTTGTCTTCATTTAATTCTCTGTAAAGACATACAGATTTTACATCTATTTGATGTATTTTATAGTCTTTAGATGCTGCCTAGCTCAATAATAATTGTACCATAGTTAATTTTGTAACTGGAGCAAATAGGTTGTCTGAATAGAAATCTATTCTGTCCTTTTAGGCATAACCCTGTACTACTAGTTGTGCTTTGTATTTGTCTATATTACTGTTAGCTAGTTGTTTTAATTTGTAGACAAATCTTGTTCCAATTATATTTGTGTCTGTTGGTGGGTATATGTATTCCTATGTATTGTATAATTGTATTATTGTTATTTGTTATAGTATTGTAATACATTAATGGATTGTTATATACTTTGTTAAGTAGTTTGTTAAATTCTGTTAGATATATTGCTAGATTTATTTCATTGTCATAGTTCAATCCTCTAGCACATTTTGTTACTTGTTGTTTATGAGTTAGTTGTTATAACTCATTATTGTTATTGTTATTATTTGTTCTGTTTGTTCTGTTTGTATTATTATTATTACTGTTATTATTATTGTTCTGTTTGTTCTGTTTGTATTATTATTATTATTATTACTGTTATTTGTTCTGTTTGTTCCATTTGTTCTGTTATTATTGTTATTATTATTATTCTCCCCTTCAATTCTAGATGATTATACATTTATGAATTGTAGGTTTTGTTTGACTATTATTTTATTATTGTACTATGTTATATAGCCTTTACTTTTGTTATTGTTACCTAACCATTGTGCATATTTACCTCTAGGCTCTAGTTTGTACATATTTTCATTCTGTATGACACAATATGCTCTGAATTCTTGTATATTATCTATAGCATATTGTTTGTTAAACTGTTTGTAATATAGTGTTGCAAAATTTATTACAGTATATAGTGTTTGATTATGAATAAATGTTTAGTATTGTGTAGCATATACCTATAATTTCACAGGTAATTTAGACATTAATAGACACGTTTGTACTCTGTTAAATATTGTTTTGTGTATACATTCTGTAACTCTGTTTTGTTGTAGAGTATTATGTACCATTAATCATTGTATAGTTCCTTGACTTTCTATGTACACTGTAAAGTCATTACTTAGGAAGACAGTATTGTTGTCAATTTGTAGTGTTTTTACTTTTACACTGTATTGTGTAAATAATTTTGTAGTGTATTTGACATATTCAGTAAATGTATCACTTTTATAACACATAGGTATTATATCTGTCTATTGTGTAGTGTTATCAACAATTGTAAGTTTGTATTTGTATTTGCTGTATGCTTGTATAGGTGCTGGATCCTATATATTAATATGTAGGCATTCTCTATATGTTTTAGAAATTGCAGACGTTTGTATTTTAGGTATATTGTTACATTGTATGTTTGCATGCATACAATCATTGTATTGTACATTCTTATTGTCCATTACTTTTTGTTGTATTATTTTGAAATGAGTTTGTATGAGTTTGTATAAATACTCAAAGTTGATATGACCCATTTGTTTGTGTAATTAAATTATAGTTATTGTGTTAATGTTCTGTTAGTAATGATGATACAATACTATCATATAAAACTTATTGTATACTTGTATTTCTCCAATCTTTTTATTTACAGGTGAATAGATAGTACATGTATTGTTTGTTTTTACTAATTTGTATCCTACTTTGTATAGTAATGCTTTACTGATTAATGTGAAGTTTAGATTGGGATGATAGTATATGTTATGTAGTATGATACTGCTTACATTTGTTTTGTTTGTTCTGTGTTCATTGTTTGTATCACATTGTATTCTAATTATCATTACTCTACTTTGTCTAAGCATGATTATTGTTTTGTTTACAATTGTAACATGTAATAGGTTTGTGTTTTGTACATTTGTTAATCAAAATTGGTAAGGTATAGTGTGTATGTTTGTGCCTGAATCAAGTATGTTAATACAATGTGTTCATTTTGTTGTTTCATGATTAAATGCATTAATGCATATGTTTGTATTGTAATTGTTAAGGAATTTGTCAAGCATGAATTCCCCTTGTATTTCTTGCATTTGTTTGTTGTTTACAGTGTCTAGTGTTAGCATTTTGTTTACTTTGTTAATAAACACTACTAGGTCTGTAAGTATAGTACTCATTGTTTGAGCCATAATTTGTTGTAATGTGGATACATTTGTCATTGTCATTGTTTGCTTTTTTTGTACTTCCTTCATAGTATCTGTTACTGGACTGTAGCACTCTTTGGACATATGTCCATATTTGTTACAATTGTAACATTTGTTGTCTTGTAAGGCTTTACATTGCCTCTACTGTGTTCTTGTCCTCTTGTTTGACCTTGTGTAGGCCCTAGGGATAGAGAATGATTATTTTTTAATTATTATTATTATTTAGCATACTATGTTTATTCTGGTGGTTCTGTGTTTGCTACTCAGTAAATGTATTGTATAATTCATGAATTAATTTTGCCAGTATGAACACCTGACACTGACATTACGAAAAAGTCTTAACAGTTGTATTAGATTATAACCTAGTACATTTTTTACTTTTTGTAAATTTTGTAAAAGTGATAATAACTTAGATAGTGGTTTTCACAAGTTAATTATAATTTAGTACAAGTAAAGTGAGAATCCAGAATAGTTATTAAAATTACTGATATTAATTATGATTGTACAAATTGTCAAGATATATAAGTGATTATAACATACCTCTCAAAATAATAATGTTAAAATATACTTATTATCTTTTGACAGTATAGTATTATCTTACAATATATACAAGTCATTACAAGCATCTGGATAGATTGCTTCTGCTTTGCATACAATTTTGTATCAAATAATTAATAAATGTAATTATATTTAATTATTTAATACAAAAAGATAGTGAATATTATATTATTTCTACGGTCCCAATCCCTGCACCACTAGCAGCCTCTGCCTCGTTCCTCTGCAAGCAGAATTCACGTC
>NW_006760389.1:3329520-3365147 GCF_000271605.1 Fomitiporia mediterranea MF3/22
AATGTGTGTTCTACCTATTAATCATTGTTACAACCCACTTGTACTCTCTTAGAGTAGTGAGATTTATTACTGAGACATAAGTGTTATTGTCTAGTACTTTACTGTGAGCTACCAGTTATGTATAGACTTACTCTATTTGATCTAGTGTCTTGTCAAACTGTAAAACGTGTCCTCTAGCTGTAAACAGTACTAATATATCAACTGTGTGAGTCAACATAGTTTGCACATTGTATTGATCAGCTAGTGCCTGTATAAGGTCTTTCATTGTTTTGTGCATTATAATGTTAGCATACACTGTATCTGATATTGTCTTTTTTATGAAATGATACAATAGTTTCCCTATGTGTATACTGTCTACATCTGTACTAGGGGGATTGTTTGTAAGATGGTTACTGAGTAGTATTGCTACTAGTACATTTGTAATGTGTAGTTACTATATCTTATAGTTCTTTGTGCTTGTAAGCTTCTCTGTGTCTTTAAAGAACATAGTAAGTTGATTGTCATTAATCTTTAGAGACTCAAACATTAACATAGATTGTAGTATTGTTAGAGGCATTGTGTTTGTAGGTGGAGTACTAGTACTAGGAGGAGGGGTAGACATCTGAGGTAGAGGTTGTATTTGTAGTGTTGTTTGTGTCAATAGTACTATTCACAAGCTAGCAAGGCTTATAACCTGTTAGAATAGGGAGCTTGGAATGATACTTAGTTAGATGTGTATATATACACACTCTTATATACTAGATACATTGTGTTATACTAGTAAATGAGACATAAAACATAGTATGTTGAATATCCACTTCAAAACATATTCTGATGCAAGACTTACAACTGTCTTCCTTGAGAACATGGATGAGTTTCCTGTTAGTCTACTCTAACAAGTTCTTAACATTGTAATCAATCCTTGATTCAAATTGAGCAAAGTCATGTACAGGAATATTTAGAGCATTTTTGATTGTGTATTGACTTGTTAAAGAAGTATGGTGCTAAATCAAACTTTGGCAAATCTGTACAAGGCTAAACAAAATTTACATAGTGTTCTACCTATTGTCTTGACTCTTATTATTAATACCTTTGTACAGTAGGTTAAATTACTCAGTAATACTACTAGTATAAATTACTGAGGAAATGTAGCTAATTTGGATATCTATAGGAATACCCTGTATAATATGTGTCTTGTCTATTAGTCCTGGAAAGATATTACACAGAAGGTACTGTGTTGTTAGACAATTATTCTATATTAGCAAATGAAACAATCTCTCCTCAGCCCTTTGTATAGACTATAGGTTTCAGAGATGATTATCTTCTGAACACTTAAAGCTAGGGACAGAGTCAGACCTAATGATTTTAATCTCCTGAAGACACTTCTTAAACACACTCTGAACATTTGCTCCCTAATATTTAATACAGCTCTAACTCTCTCTATTTTGTTTTTGCATGCTAATCAAGTAACTAGTTCTGCCAGGACAATCCAGGGCTGTAACTGGGCCTCTTCTCTAGCACTTTGGTATTGCCCCTCTAGAGTTGCATTGAACACTTGAGACACTCTCCATTTCACTATATTAAAAGCTCATTTTTGTTCCTTTCAGCCTGCTTACAGTTTGACAAAATTAGCAAAAAATGAAAGTTTACTCTTTTGTTGTTTTACTTCTCCTTGCATCTTCAGAATTCAATTATGTCCCTGCACTTTGCTGACTCTTGATCACACGTTTTTGTGTGTCCATTTGTTCTATTTGTCTCTTCCCGAAAAGGAAAGCCAAATAGGTGCATACAAAATTATTCAAATATCGAATGTATTGAAGACCCACGTCGATCAGGTACTCATGCACAAAGTTTTTCAATATGCAAAACGCATGCAGATCCTAGGCGGACGCCGGAGCTAAATAGTAAGTACCGTGTCAATTTTTCAAGCATGCAGAGGATTTTCCCCTTTTCTTCCTTCCCCATTTCCCCTTTCCCGTCCTTTTATTTAGTTTTCGCTCGCTCGTCTACTATTGTACCGCATCAATTCGGCTGCATAAATGGCGAGAGGAAGAGGTACATACTATGTGCTACATGCTACGTGTTACATATTCCTTGATGTTATTGTCAAACGTCAATCCGGCTGTATGACTTTATGAAAGGAAAAGTAGAGGGGGAAGGGGTATAAAAGCACTTGTTTGATCCGCTTCGTCCGTCGTTCTGACGATACATCTCTTCTGGACCTTTCAGCGAAGCACATACCTCTAACTCCAAGGTTTTCGAGCTTCCTCGCGTATAGTTCCCACCAGTTACCAAACTACCAACAATGGATTCCTTCACAGCCATCTTTGTCTCGAAGAAGAAAGAGAACGAGGCAGACACTAGCGTCCCCGTATCTTATGATGACGGCAACGGCGGGAGTGGCACGTATTGTGTCATCACTTAGGTTCCTCCTATGCACCACAGTCATTGAGTGCATTATATGCGACGATTTGTGCGTTGACCTAAAAATATACTCATCCTAAGCTCAATTTAATAAAATATCATGATTTGTGTAGATATATCTATTCTTGTAATTTATTACTCGCAAGGCAACACCTCTTCGATCTTCCTTCCTGCCTTTGTTGACTTCTATTCTGGAACGACTTTCTCAACAACACTGACGATTGATGATTCTGATTAGGTTATATGATTGGGTTATTCCGATATTTGCATTCGCTTATTCGAGCGCGTATACGGAGGTTTTATTATATAGTTTTATTTTTCCATGGGTTGTCCGACATTGGAATTTATGAGTGGCTGCATTGCACACATGTACTCAAACTTACTGCATGTTTACATTTCTACCTTGTACTTCTTACCCAATGGTATTTCATGGAAAAATCGAAAGCTCTGTCTGAGAGAAAAAAAAGTGTGATCATGCAGATATATCTATAAGACTATACCTATGACTTAAGGCCCACCCCTTCTGCCTTTCCCGCATTTTGTTGACTTCTGTTTTGGAACGACTTTCAGAATGATGTTCATATTGAAACGATTATGATATGATTGGGTTGTTTGACTGGGTTTGTATTTGACTGGAGCAGTGTGTTGACGTGTACGGGGATCTATCCTTAGTTTCATTTTGTACCGATGGTTCGGCGTCAGTCTTCGGTCTTTACGAGTAACCCCATATTCTTTAAACACATTTATTCGATTCGAACTTACCACACCCTTACCTTTTCACCTTGTACTTAGTTCTTACCCAACTGTACTTCATTGAAGGAGTACAGAACATCATTAGTAATATGTATAGCTGCATTCAAGGACTCAAGGGATATAACTAAAGAAAGAACAGACAAAAGACAGGAAAATGAATAAGGCAGAGAGACAAGGAAAACCCATTCCCAACGACGACGAATTGCGCGAGCCAATGATACAATGCGAGAGCGAGAGTAAGAGGAAAAGTAAGAGAGTAGGAGAGCAAGAGAGTAATGCTGGATAGGTCTGTTAAGAAAATGCAGAAAGTGTGTGGGTGTAGGTTGTTTGAGTGGAGCGAAAATGAAACAGATAAAGAAAGTGAAAAGGAGAGGAAAATCCAGCTATGGAAACATTCGCAGAGACGCGGAGACGTAAAGAAAGTGGGGCATAATGCATGTGTACAATGCATGAAGAGTCAAAGAACGTCAGGACACAGAGAAACCGAGGGGATTAGGGGGACGGCACAAAAAAAGAAGAGAAAGGCACAAAAAAAGGAAAAGGGAAATCGTAACCCGACATCACACCAATCCATCACCCAACATCATCAATCAACTCAAACCTGCGTCCCATCCCAACTTGCCCTCTTCTGCTTACTATCATACGTTGGCAAGAACAAATCCTTCGGCGCAACAGCCAAGTTCGTCTGCGACTGCACACGCTGATGCAAGGCGGATCCAGCCGCCCTGCCAATTGTGTCGAACATTGGTAATGGTGAGAGGGAGAGGGATGACGTATCCATTCCACCACTAACCCCTGTTCCGCTGTGTAAGATGGAATTGGACATACTAGACATACTATGCGACGGTGACTGAGCCAAGTCGAGGGCTTGGCCATTCCGTGCTTCGTCTGTGTGCGAGTCGATAAGGTCGTGGGTTGTGAAGTCGGATGTGGGAGCGTGTAGGTCGAGGAAGACTAGGTCGGATAAGTCTAAGGACTTGAATGAATCGTTGATGAGTGAGGCGCTGAAGAACGAAGATGCGCTTAAGGTGCTGGTAGGAGAGTTGGTCTGCATCGTGTTCGGTTGGAGGGTCGAAGCCAAGTCTGCATCATGCGAGAATGGCGGAATGTCGAATTGCGACAATGACCTTGTAGGTGCAGGATGGGGTGTCGCGTGACCCGGTGGCGGAGGTTGGCGCGAGACAACGCGCTCGAATGGCGGTACCGACATGGAGCGATTGTGCGCGGAGTATGAGGTGCCTTGTTGTTCGCGGGTAACACGACTGGTAAGAGCAGGAGTTGCTGGAGGAGTAACGGCGGATTCTTGTTCCATTTGCGAGACGTCCCCGCTCAATCCGGCGATCTCTTCCAAAGTTTGCGGTGGTAGGTGAATAAGAGAGCTCAGGTCTGCATCGAAAGCAAGTGATGACTCGGTGTCGTCCTTCTTGACACTGGTCTCCGTCGTTGTTGTCGATGCGATCATCGGTTCATCATCATCATTGAGGTTGATAGCCGCCAACTCGTCAATCCCAGGTAAACTCGGAGTGTGCAACTGCATAGGGTTAATGCCTGCGGTCTGTTCGTGCATTCCACTAAGACCGAGGCCACTGAAGGTGTTTGCAGGTGCCGCAGGCTGATGTGTACGCGCGCCGAAGATGAGATCTCCAGCATAGTTCGAGTGATGAGTGAAACCGCGCATGCTCTGCGACGGGAATAGTTCCGGATCGGAGAACGTCGAATACGCGTCGCTTGCGCCGACCTCGGAGGCAAAGTCGTGCGCGATCGAGTTCTGAAAGAGATCGTAGCGATCCATAATTCCGTGCGAAAGGTTGCTGAAGGAAAATGGCGACGATGGGGGCGGAGAAGGGCCGTCAGCAAACGACGAGTTGCTGCTGGTTGACGGATCCATGCGCGGGTTCGCAGAAAGCCAATCCGAGGTTCCCCATGCAGACTTGCCGATCATATTCATGCCTTCTCGTCGTCCAATAGTAGCAGTAGAGTCCATGAAATAGTCGTTCATTGATAGATGTGACGAGGTTGGAGATGCAGTGGTCGTCGTCGCCGCGGATGACCAACTGTCAATCTGCTGAGGGCTGCGTGGACCAGAAGACCAAATGGAGTGCTCGGTTGTAGAGTCTGACAGAGCCTGAGAAGAGTCTGGTAAGAAGTCTGGGAACGCCAGGTCGTCTAGTTGGTCAATGGTATGCATTGTCACTTCGTTAAGCATAGACTCAGGAGGACTGAAGTGAGTCGTCTCAGGCTGGGGCGTCATCTCCTTCACTAGTTCACTCGGAAGACCGTTAGGCCGCCTCTTGACTTCCGCGTCTTCCTCTTCTTCGTCAGAGGTATCTTCATCCTCGGAGACAGCTGCGCTCTGAGGGACGCTGTAAGAGTGCCCAGTGGTCGTGCGAGACCTTCTTCGGCGTGCAGTGCCCGCCATTCGCGTCGGGAGAAGCTGATCGTCCGCGGTCGCACGAGGAGCCGAAATGGACGCATCACCACGTTTCTTCTTCGGCATGCTTCTCGGCTTATAGCCAGCAGCCTGGTACAGATGAGGAAACGCATTCCTGAACCTGTCCCGCAAGTCGGTGGAACGTCGCTTCTGCTCTTGGAAGATGGGATCTTTAACGATAGTCGACCAAACGGTACCGTATCTCTCGTAACCTGCTTTAAGCGCCTGATCTTCCTCTGGGGTAAATGGTCGGCGCTTCTTGCTTCGTGTTTTTTCGAAAAGAGATGAACCATCAGGTAATGTAGAACGGACTTTGGACGACAAGTGCGTTTTCGCGTTAGGATAATGAAGCTTGTAAGCGTCCGGGAAGAACGTTCGGAACCTGAAATGAAAGAGTCATGAAAATTAAGTATGACCGCATCATGATGCAAACGAGGGGTACGCGCCTGTCTTTAAGGTCCACGGGAGAGCGACTGTCGAATTTGAGATTCGGATCGTTGAGAATGGCTTTCCAGTTACCAACTCCCCACTGAAGAAAAAAGTCGCTTAGCCGAGATAGCACTTAGCATAAGGAAGAAGACCTACAACGTTGCAGCCATTGACAAGCATTTGTGTTTCTTCTTCAGTCCATTTCTTGCGCTGGCGCTTCTCGGGTACTTGTACGGACGCCTTGTCGGCGACTTTCTGTTCATCAGCTGAGGCCTTGCGCATCTTGCCCTTCTTGTCTTGTGGAATCTGCGAACTGGACGCAACGTGCGCGTCGATGGTTGTGTCGTCCCTGAAGCTCCAGGCGGGCACAAGTCTCGGCGAGTTTGGGAGTGCAAGAGAAACGCGTCGCTGCTTCAAGGTGGCTTGGGAACCGACCGTGGCCGTAGCCGCCGGGGGATATGGGGTCGCGAAGGTGAACGTGGAGGTGGACGGTGCGCTCATCGGTGGAGGCGCAACAGTAGCAGCAGCGTCAAGTTGTTGCTGGGACATGATGATGTGGGTGGACAAAGCGATAAGTGGTTTTACGCGGAAAAATGCAATCGGATATGAAGAGGTATCGCGCGGACACGAGCCAGCCTTGAGGTCGGAAGCAGTGGCTGTATAGTTGCCTCGAGGAAACACGTTTCTGGTGTCTTCCCCCTTTCTCAATGCGACGTGTACTCTGCGCACAAAGACGTACTGGTCTGCACACCCGTCGGCGCTGGAAAAGCAGGTGATGGGGGGACGAGAGCAAGGAAGAGATGCAGAGAGGACACAGCCGAGCAGGTGATATGCCAAAGCGCTAACCGAGGTGTCCTTGCCAAATATGGAACACTCCGAAGTCAAAAGGGAAAACTTGCACAGCAAGGCGAATTCTTAGTTCCACAGTCGCAGTACAGTACTTATATGCGGTCTGGGTATCTACAAGTACGTTCATGTCATGTCCATCCTTTACGCACTAGTCCTTCCATTCATCAGATCTGCAAGTCTAGACGGTCCAGCAACAGGCTGCGTTTGTTCACTGATGGCATTGGCATCTTCGCCATCATTGCCGTCATCAAAATCACCAAAATCACCACCCAACATGTCTGTCTCCGTTCCTTCGGGAAGCAGATACTCGACGTCCTCGAACAGATGGGGGAATAAAATCGCCAGCATGTCATCCGCCCTGCACAAAAAAAGAGGGTCGCATACAGGCACATCCAAAAGTCAGCAACCAGCACTGTGGCGACAAGAGAGAGAAAGAAGCCAGGTGAGGTGTGAAACACAAACAACGCACTTGAATATGAAGTCACCCTTCTGGCCCTTCTGCTTCTTGCTATTCTTCACAGGCGAATCGATTTGCCTGTTTTTATCCATTTCGAAAGACGTCACCTTAACCGTCCCGATCGCATGATCCTTTGTATACAACGACAAGCCACGCTTCGCGGCCAAGTCAAGGATATTCCTTTCAACAGTGTCTGCGTACGTGTAAATGTCAATTGTCTGAACCGAAGAAGTACAAGTCGACACGTACTCTCTGCGTAATAACAATATACTACGTAAGAGATGTCAGTAACCATAGAATTTGAGATGAATGTAAAAGACACATTGTGTCTGTCCTCCTACCTTCAGTGGGGCGCGTTTGACCCAATCGGTCTATCCTAGCAATCGCTAAAGGATGTAATTTCATGAGTAATTTGTAAAAGCTCTAACGAAGCTTACTGCGTAATGCGTACCTTGCAGCTCGAATGAATGTTGCACGACACTCTCTGTCAGAAAGACTCGCGAAGCACACTGAATCGACATACGAAGGGATTAGCCATATAACCGGTCCTCATATCCAGCAATACATACTGTCACATTCAACCCGGCATTCTCGCGTTCACTGACGGCGATCGTCGGAAATTATAGATAAAGAAGATGATAAAGGGAAATTACGTACCCATGAAGCAGTAAGACTCGGATGCGATGGTCCGTCTTGAAGAGTTTCGCAGCATTTTGTCCTCCCTTCTTTTGGTCGATCCGAAGGCACGCAATTCCATTCTCAGTCAATGCGCGCTCCAAGACTGAACCGAATTCAGATATTTTTCTAACCTTAAGCCAAGGCAAAAGTATCACTCACTATAAAGGGAGTCAGCCCAGGCCGAGAAGACGATACTCTTGCACCCCGGATCGACCTCCTCGAGATAGAGAAGATGACGAACGAGGGTCTCGATCTTTGTCCCGTAGCTACCGAGGCACACGATCTTCCGCAGTTCTTCAAAAACATCTGAATCGATCGTATTGTATTCGATAACACGTCTAGAATGAGGAGCGTTCTCGGAGCTGTCGGGTACGTAACGCTTCTTTGGACTTGACGAATCCACTTTCTTCTCTTCCAAAGTGATTCGTTGCAACTGATCTGGATCAATGGCGACACTGGCCGCGGAGTCAGTAAATTTTCTAGCAAAGAATCCATGTAAGTACATTACTTACCGGCAAATTGGACAAGCTCTTCCAACACCGCGAGAGAACCAAGCCTTCAAACAGTCCTGGACACGTCATCCATCAGCATCAAAGGTCCATATTCGTAGTAGCTCTATCATACCTCGCAGTAAACGTGTGCGCTATATTAAGAAAGAAGTCACGTTCACCTGTGAGTCAATCATGAATGAACGGGAATGAACTCACCATTGTGTCATGAAGCCCCGAACGAATTCACACCGGCACAAGATACAACATTTTTCATCTTCTTCGTCCCCCTCGTTTTCAGTTAAGTTTCGTAAATACCGTTGTCGTGCTCGACGCTCGTTAATATTCTTGTCAGTAGTGTCTTCATCAACATGAGTCTTCTCTATTGCATCGTCTATCGATCCTTCCCAATCGACGTCGCGAACGGAGTCAGAAAGTTCTTGAAGCTGACGGAAATATCTGCAAATTAATGAGTCTACGAAGGTTAGGAGCTTGAGCTTATGTACGTACTGAATGCGATCGTTAAAGGCTTTGCGAAGTGGCGCTAGGTCAGCGTCTAGCTTCTCATGGAAGCTCGCTATTTTTCACCCAAAGTTAGCAAACCTTATTTCAGACGAACAAAGAACAAAAACAAACTTTGTTCTTTCATGATCAATTTCAGATTGGTGATCCATTGCTTGGCAATTATTTTCTCTGGATCCTTCTCGTTGACATAACTTCCCGCAACTTGTTGCAACTGGACGAATATGGATTTGAGAGCCTTTCCGTCGTGATCCGCTTTAGCTGCTTTACGCTTCTCCGTTAGTTCTTGTTCTAACACTTCATGCTCAGGTGCCATCTCTTCAGGATTGAGGCCCTCGACATTCTTAGCTCTCTGTGCTGCAGCAGTGTGTCGCACCCTACGCTCTTTCGATTCATGAGCAGCAAGAGCAGTGCGTTCTGCTACGAGTAGCTCTCGGCGGTCAGCAAGCAATGCTACAAACGCTTGTAGGTATGTTTCTGCTTCTCCCTGTGTCTCGAGTGTTCGCGCGTACTCTTCTCCATCTGCGCTGTCACCCTCGCTAGCGGATAAACTCTCAGTAAGAAGCTTGAAGATTCGAACCCGCCAATCGATGAGGAGTTCTGCTTGCTGGTTTAATATATCGATGATTTTGTCCGCTTTACGAAGCTGAAGTGAAAGTAGAGTTTGCGCATGTACAGAAACATAAATGCATTGCCACTTACGAGCTCCTCGCTGTTTATTCCACCTTTTCCGCAATGTTCAACCGCCATATCTTCCTTAGTGATAGTCTTTCTCTCGGCCGTCAGTTTGACCTGTGCAATTGAACGGTTCGCAACTTGCTCAGTCGCTATAGAGTATGAACACTATCAGTTCTTCTGCGAAATATTTCATAGAGTGAGAGAACGAACTATTCAAGAGTCGTTTGCGCAGCACTTCAGCCGCTCCGTACGAATGATTCTCTTCGTTACTGTGTGATTCGCCCAGAGAATGATATACGTCACCGAGCCGGAAGTAAATCTGATGCAAAAGGACATGAGCCTCTCGGAGCCGCGCCTGAAGGCTATGTTTCTTATGTCGATGTTCCACGCCCGTAGGTGTCGTCGGAAGATCATCCTCCAACGAATTATCCGTAGGCGCCATACTGGCTTCGCGCTCCGGATTCTTGCCTTTAGACGTTGAACCAGAATCGCGTTCTTCCGCTGACCGCTGCTCCTCTATCGCTTCCCGCTTTAGTATTTCCCCCTTAGCGTTATGCTCAGTGATGACATCCGAAATTTCGGTGCACAACTTATCCATTCCCTCACGAGCATTCAGAAGTATTTCTAATGCTATTCTGGACCTCCGAGGATTATCACTGTGCTGGATGAGCTGTGATCGTCTGACAAGGGTTTGAATCTGGGAATTGTTACTGAGAGATAAGGATGAGAATATATATTTTACTCACTTTCGACTTCTTTTCATCCATAAGTTTCCGCCAATTCTGATCTTTCATGTCCTGGAAGTAGACATGACTAAGAGAAGTGTTCCTGATAATGCCCTATAATACGTACCTCGAGAACTTCTCCTATACTCTTCAACGCGGCGCCAGCCCTCGATAATCGATCGTTTTGCCTTGCAAGCTTACCCACTTGTGGATGAGTACATATACCACGCAGACGGCGCATCCAATTACGAAGAATCATAACGTCAAGCTGCCAGGATGACGAAGCAGCTACGCCCCGTGAGTCGAGACCGAGATCATTCAATGCCTGCTCAAAGTTCTCGTCATAGATCTGAATAATGAATAAGTTAGAAATAGGTCTCTGAAGGTCAGGAGCTACGGACATGTCTCTCGACTTTTCCCAATTCGATAGGTACAGCAAATCGACTCTGCTGAGGGATTGTAAGTTCATTCTGCACCTTTGCTTTCATCGTCCTGAACAAGAGAACTTTCAGATAGCAAGAACACTCGGCCGTACAACAGACTTACCTAACGGCAATCCGTCCGAACAGGTCTCTGAAATATGCTGCGAATGCGGGCTTCTGTAAACGCAACCAGGTTTTCGGCGAGCCTATGACGGAATTTATGCGCAAAAACCTTTTAAAGATGCGCATATTTGTAAGTAGCGATGCTGATAAGTGGGCGGGATATTTTGCTCACTTGATAACATGAACGAGGTCATCAACTTTCGCACGTGCAGGTGTCCCAGACACTGCGAAGCTCGACAATCGAGGGATAAGCGACACCATCTCTCTATAAAAGCGATTTTGAGCACTACTGTCTTAGATTATCTTTGGAATTCACGAACTCTGTCTTCCCTCCTCCTACCATCTGAACCTCGTCCATGATTACCCTATTCCATTCTACCATAACGAGGGGAGAACGGTCGCGATATATGTCGGCGTACTTAGCAACTTCTCTACGTGGTCGTTGTAAAGGTGCTCGTGCAACGCCCAGATCTAGTAGCAGATAGTCAATATTGTTTCACTGACTCTATTCTAGCGTTAAAGGCATACCGTGCTGCAAATTGTTGTAGGCTATCGATTAAACGTCATAAGTTGATGATCCAGACTGGAAATATGATTCACTTACTTGTTATACAGATATCGTATTGATGAACAAAATCACACCATGTCATCTGATTCGCAGCCTCGGCAAGTTCTTTCTTCTCTTCAGCTGTCAGTTCCAGGTCGACCACGTCATCCTCATCCGGAATGTCGTTGTCATCAAGTTTCTCCCGCATGCGTGGCTCCCTCAACATCCGTAAGCGCTGCAATGCTTTGTCCTGTGCCTCACGTGCCGTGATTGGTACAGGAACCTTCGTCCATCCCTCATACACAAGTACTTTCAACGACGGTGCATGTAACTTGAGTTCGTCAACCCATTGTTGTGCAAGAGCAGCAGGCGTCACAATTAAAGTTGTCTATAATTTCTCCGTCACAACTAATTCACACAAGGACCAAAAGGTATGCAGTACTCGCCTTGACTTCCTTGACGTCAATAACGCCGACGGGATCCCACCTACTGACCGAGGGGTTGCGATCAATACTGGGATTCAATAATACAAGAGCAATGCTCTCGAGCGTTTTCCCAAGTCCAGGCTCTTCCGCAAGAATGCCTCCAAAGAATTCGTCTTTAGGTGGTGGCTCTTTCAACAAACAACCGGTTATGTGGTTTAAATACCACGTTTTTCCGTCTACGGGACTAACTTCCTCCCAGAACAATGGCAATTCTGACCCATGGTTATCTAGATCCTCAATCTGGCCTTTTTCAGAAATTCGCCGCGCTTCGCACGAGAGAAGCCAGTTAACCGTGTGTCGTTGAAATGGAAGCAATTGCGGAAGGAGATCGGCAGGTTGAGCAGCTTGATTGGCTTCATCTGAAGGGAGCGGCGCAGCGGGATGTAAACATGACAAGAAGAACGGCATATCTGTAGAACCGCTGTAGGCTTTTGGTGGTGGAGGTCCTGGGCCAAAAGCATAGGTCAAAACACGCCTCTGAGCTTCCTCTATTTCTGAATCCTTCTTTCGGAACGTTGTCAATGGTTCGAAGACAGCTGGTTCTAACAAGGAAATGGTGATTTCCGCTCGCAAGATGACGGGTACTATGCGGTCTTCTCTGTTCATTGCCGTGTGATTGGGAACAATAACATAAAGTGGACCTGACACTCTAGCGCGTCGGTTTTGCTGTAACTTGAATGCCGAAGCAAGGATGTCCTTGAGAGAGCGTGAATTGAAATCGTGATCTATATCTTTAACAGAGTCGAACAGGGAGGGAAGAATAATCAGGCTTGAGAGTGGAAGAGGAAACATGCGGCCATTCGCAAAGGGATCGTCTTTGCATGCATGAACCTTGCCCAGGTACGCATGTGGATATATCGTTCCGACGTCAAAGATAATCTCGTCTTGCCCTTGAGCTTGTTCGCTGCATTTGCTTGAGATGACGTGCAAAAAATCTCGAAAGGGTGAAATAGATTGCTGCATTTCAGGTACGTCTTGTTCCTCTTCAGCAAGAACGAACTCTATTTCAAAGGTATGACGGATTATTGGAACAGCAGACTCATTGGCAATGCCGCCGGCAGCAGATGACCCCTCTATCTTCCCGCGTTTCACCGGGCGAGCAAATTTCTTCGGTATTGATTTTCGCTTTCCTTTGGATCGCTTCCTAGAACCAGGAGCCTTCTGCTCAGGCTCCGAGTCCGATGCGTCTTCGCAACTGATAAACCCTAGTGACAGACATTCCGCAAGACGGGGGAAATCAACGGAATCGCAGGTAGGGAGTAAATACCCGGTTTGTTGATTGCGGGAGAAGGAGACATCGAGGAAATGGCGCGAAGTTGTTTCACGCATGGTCGTGGTAGAAGACAGAGATTCGCAATGAATGATCGTGGCTTCCAAAAGTACGCGCGCACGCAAATTGTATTATTATTAGTCAGCCATAGCACCGCGTCTCAATCACGTGAAGGTGACTCGTTCTAAGGGACAACTGATTTTGGGTTTTAATTGTTCTGTCTTATTGTCAAGTATGAGTTTGAGTGCAGTTGGCAGCTATACCAGTGGGTGACTTCCTGTATGATTTTGGAAGCTTCCAAAATCCAAAATACTTGTACCTGTCTTATAAGTAAAATTGAAAAAAATTATTTTAGACTGTAGTGTATTTTTCTACAGTTGTTAGATCATTTTAATTCTATTTCACTTAAGGCAGCATCTGAAGCATTTGTGTACAAAAAGAGTATAGATAAGATCTGTATGATCTTACTCATTCCTTTTAAGACAGGTACTTGATGAATAGAACAACTTTCTACTTTAAAAGAGAGGATTAGACCCTTTTTACAGAGCTTTAGACTGAAAACAAGTAAACTACAAGTGTTATCCAGTTTACATATTACTTACAATTACAACCCTTTGCTTATACTCAGACTACTCCTTTTTTAGTACTTTTTTAGTCTGAAAATCCTTTCAAAAGTTTATAGAAAGTTATCTAGTAACTTAACAATAATCAGAATACTATAATTCTAATACATGTATCTGACTTGTATAGCTAGCAGTCTGGAAAACAACTTTGCTTAGCTTTATTACAAGTATTTTCTATAACAACTGTTTCTGTCAGATTATTTGATACAAAATACAAGTTAAGTAATCTTATAATACTTAAATGTAACTTATAATATAAGAGTGTATTTCTTATACAAAATGATTACTAATTAGAATGATTGTCTAGACTCTAGTTGTTAGGGGAGATGTGTTCTCTAGGTTTATAGTACTCTCAAACTGCAAATGTAGACCTACAGCCCTAATCTAACTATATTCCCAAAGCTACTAGCTGGGATTTATACTAGAAGAACAAGTAGGAGTATAAGAAGAGTCAAAAAACTAAGGAACTACTGTATCTACAGACTGCTTATTATAATAACTAAATAACAAGAGTAAAGTAAAGAATGAAACTTGAGAATAAGATAAAAGAAATAATAAGGATAAATATTACAAAGCTAACAGGTGTATTAGAGGCTAGGAAGAATTAACAGAGTGTTACACATTAGAGAATATAAATTAAGAGACTATTACACAAGAGAGGTGCAAGTTACTATGTTAGGCAAGAAATGGATTAGCTGTATTATAATTGTATACACTACCTTACATCTTTGTAGCTCTCTCCTACACTCAATACTAAGCCAATCTTTATAAAACTTTGTAGAACAATAGATAAAATGTTAAGGATTATGAAAATCTGGTACTAATGTTAGTTTTTCACAAAACTGACAGAGATATAAAGAAAATAAAATAGGTCCAATCCTACAATCCTAACATTATCTTCCTCCTTAGGTTGTATGTTCTAGACAACTGAATTTAGAGACTATTTTACTTAAGTAAAGTGTTAAAGTCCTTAAAGGTTCCCTTTAGAATGTTCAGTTGTCTTAGAGTACTAGAGTGTACTTTGTAAAAGTCCCTAATAGTATTCTAAGTATGAGTAAGGTTATTTTCAGACTACTAAGTTGTTTCCTAGTATCCTACCCATTTGACAAGATACTAAAGCTTTCCCTTATAGAGTTAAGAGTCAAGAATAGTCTTGACTTTGTATTTGATCTCATCATCTACAAGTTTAGAAGGAGGAGGAGGAGGAGCCTTCTGAATGTTAAAGACTTAAGAAACATATAGTTTGAGCAGAATCTTATTAAACATTAGGTGAATTAACTATCCCTAAAGTAGTTTAAGCTTATATATACTAGCTCTAACCTTTGAGTCAATCTCAAAAGGACTAAACTACTTATTATTAAACTTCTTAGTAGGTCTAATAGTCTTTATGTTCCTTGAGTCTAAATACACTATATCTTCTAGCTTATACTATATAAAGGGGCCTGAATAACAATTATAGTACTTCTTTATAGCTTTAGTAGCTTGGTTCAGACTTTTCTTTATAAGTTCCTAAACATCATTAATGTACTTAACTTATTATTTAACAGAATATGTATTAGTCTTAGTTAAAACCAATTTAAAGCCTACAGAGTGTCTTCTAGAGTTGATATAGAACAGAGAGAACTTTGTAACAGAGTGTTCTTAATTGTTATATACAAACTCAGCTATAGAAATCCATTCTGCCCAGTCTAACTATTTATAGTTAACATACAAGTAGAGATACTGTTCTATCTCTTAATTAATATACTCAGTTTGACTATCAGTTTGAGAATAATATACTATAGAGAGATTCTCTTTAATATAAAGAGCTTTGTACAGTTTTCTTATGAATTTAGTATCAAATTACAGTCCTCTGTCATGTATAATCCTTCTAGGTAATTTATAGAGTCTAAAGACTTGATCCCTGTACAGTCTAACTATTCTCTCAGTTATAACCTTTGTAGTAGTTGAAAGAGTATGTATTTGCTTAGAGAAACAATCTACAATAACACAGATAGTGTTAAATCCCTTAGACTCAGGCAATTCACTAATTAAATCAACAGATATTATCTGCTAAGGTCTAGCAAGTGTATTATGAGAATGTAATGCCTTTTGTCTTGTAGTGTGTAGGGATTTTGTTCTTTAGTATTTATTACAGTCTTGAACATACTTCTTAGTGTTTGTCCTTATCTATAGCTACCAGAACTCTCTCTAGATCATTTCAAGTGTCTTCTTATACTCTGAATGTTCTACAAGTAGGGAATCATAATATTCCTTCAGAACTATTAGTACAAGGTCTAATGAAACATATATCTTTAAATTCCTATATATGTAGTCATCTCTATTAAGTATACTAGCTAGGTACTCCTCTCCTTTGTCTAACAATTCCTGCTGAGTATTCTAGATCTTTTACAGAATGACTTTACTACCTGTATACACTATTCCTCTTAACTAGGAGTCTTTAATAAAGGTAACATCTTTGTTATCATGTTCTCCCTTATCAAATTGAGGACTTCTAGACAGTGTATCCACTTTTACAAGTGTTTTTCCAGGTTTATGTATTAAAACAAAGTCATAGTCTGCCAGTTCTGTTCTCTAGCAAGCCTGTCTGTAGTTTAACTTGTAGAGAGCCTTAAAGTATGTCAAATTAGTATAGACAGACTATACTTTAAAGATTTGTCTTACTCTCAACAAGTACTAGTACTAGTCCTTAATAGCTTTAACAATAGCAAGCATTTCTTTATTATAGATCTTATAATTTCACTCTGCAGAGTTTAGAGACTGAGATCTGAATGCTACAAGACACTATACACCATTTTACTTTGAGAAAGGACTGCTCCAAGTGTATAATTAGACAAATTGGCTTCTACTCTAAAGAGATCATACTCATTTAGAATTGTAAGGACAGGCTGTAAGCTCAATTGTATCTTAAGCTCTTCTATAGCCTCTCTTTACTTATTTCCCTAAGTAAATAGAACCTTCCTAGTTAGTTTAGTAAGTAAACAAGCTATTTTGCTATAGTCCTTAATGAATCTCTAATACTAGTTACAGAAACTAGTAAACTGTTGTAATTGCTTCAAGTTCTTTGGTTCTAGCTATTCATTAATAGGCTTCACTTTTTTCAGGTGTATTCAAATCTTATTGTTCCTAATAATGTGTCTAAGATACTTAGTAGTAGATCTTTTGAATTCACACTTCTAGAGTTTAAGAAACAAGTGATTCTCTTACAGAATTGTAAAAACCCTTTAAACTAAGTGTTTATACTCTTTAATATCTTTAGAATAGATGAGAATATTGTCTAGATAGATAATAACTAATTCCTTATTAATTAATTCACTAAAGATATTGTTTACAAAGCTCTAGAATGTAGTAGGAGCATTTGTAAGACTAAAGAACATAACTATAAGCTCAAACAATCCTAGATTTGTTCTGAAAGCTGCCTTCTACTCATCACCCTCTCTGATTCAAATATTATAGTATCCCTAGCATACATTAAGCTTTGTAAAGTACTTAGAATCTTTAACCTTATCTAGAAGCTCTTGAATTAAAGGTAGAGGGTACTTGTTCTTAATAGTACCTTTATTAAGCTTTCTGTAATCTTAGATCAGTCTCAAAGATCCATCCTCTTTCTTAATAAAGAAGAAAGGCAACACTATGAAGGACTTTAAATATTGAATCCTTTCTAAAGCTAGATTCTCAGAAATAAAATCCTTGAGTGTATCTTGTTCTCTAGAAGCTAGAGGGTACACTTTACAATCTGTAACCTTAAAATCTGGCTTTAAATTAATAGTATAGTCCTAAGATTAATGCTCTAGTAATTGCTCAAAGGATTCTTTACTAAATACATTCTTATATACTTTAAGATAATGAGGGATTGTAAAAACCAGAGTAGAATCATTATTAGTTCTCCTTAGGTACTCTAGAACATCTGAATATGTCTTTAGTTCATTCAAGGACATGAAATAACTGTCTGAACATTTAGTAAAGGACACAATACTTTGTCTCTAATTAATCTCCAGATTATACTTGTTTAACTAATCATATCCTAGAAAGATATTACTTAATACTAATGTAGTGACTACTAGACAAATTGTCTCTGTATGTACTTTAACAGAGAGTTCTACTTTAACATAGTCCTTTAGAAGACCTTCATTATTACTTATACTATTAGTATTAAAGACTAGGAAGGGATTCTTAAAAGGATATGTTGTTAACTTGTTGTTCTTAATAAAACCTGTATTTATACATAATCCAGTATACTCTGAATCAATTAGAGCATGTGTATTAATGAGTCTATGATCTGTTTTAATTGTCAAGAACATATCCAGTTGCCTTCTAGTGTTAGAGCAAATGTATAAAGCTTTCCTAGGAGAAACTGAGCTTACAAGTCTATAAGGAATGTCTAAAAATATTCCTACACCTTCTACCTCTTTACAGACTTCAGAATCAATAGGTTCATTAAAGAAATAAGAGTCTTTACTGTCTAGAGTGTTATAGTGTAAACAATAATTGTCTATATTTGATTCAGATGTCTAGCATCAATTATTTACATAATAATAACTCTGTTCTAACTCTTCCTTAGATAACACAGTGTCTATACCTGAGGATTGACAAAAGACTCCTCTTCCTTAATCTGTTCCTCATTTGATTCTTCATTTATAAAGTCCCCTTCTTTTAATTCCTGTATTACCTCTACAAAATCAAACCTTTCCTTAAGTCTTATAGCTCTGAGAATCATCCCAACTCTTTAATACTAAGAAGGACAAACTCTAGCAAAGTGACCAATCTCTCTACAAATGTAACAAGCTTGATTTTTCTTAGTATTGTTAATTGAGATGTCTATTAGTTCTCTAGCTCCTAAGAATGTTTTTCTATTAGGAGTCAACCTGAAAGGATGTGAGGTCAGTTGAGAATTTGTCTACACATTTAGGACTTTCAAATATATAGTAGAATTGGATTAAGGAGAGTTGTGAGCCTTGTTAGAAAGATTAAAGTACAGACAGCTGTCAGATTAACTACTAGAGAGTCCTCTGTATGTAAGAGTCTCCCTGAGTTGAGTTTCATTATTATTGATCTGAATTGTATACTTTTTCCATTTATTATAAGTACTTAGGACTAGTAATAAGCACATTAACTAATAAAGTACTTTAGGATTAAGAGTATACTAAAGTAAATCAATCAATATAGAGTCATATACTTTACTACTCAGTCTAGCTTCAGTCTTAAGAATCTCAAACTGTTGGAAAAGGACATTTATAAAGTAATTTCCTTACTTGAGTTGCCTAAGCTTCTAAATAGCAGTTTCTTTCTTACTAGAGTTATCAAATGATTGTCTCAGTTACTCTAGAAACTCTTAGAACAATTATGTGTAAAGGATTTTGCTATTATTGTCTGTGTTTTAGGTAACTCAATTTTCTGCCTATACAGTAACTGTCTCTTCCTTTAGATAAGAAAGTACAAAGAGTATCTTCTTTTTACTGTTATAGAAGGCTCTTTTATTAGTAAGGATATATAGTAAACATTCTCTTTTAAAGTCCTAATAATCCTTACCTTCTTTATACTCTCTGAGAGTAGTAGTAATCTTTCTAAGGTTTCTAGTAGAAGTATAGTGTATTACTATAGTAACAGCTTGACTAGTAGCTTCTGTAATTAATTGAGAGCCTGAATTTATGTTTAAGTACATATATACACTTTACTAGGGCTGTATAGGCTTGTAGGGGAGTGTAGAGGAGTTTCCTAAAGGATTTGACATTGTTTCTAAGGCTACAGTATGTAACAAAAGTATTACACATATGTATTCAGTATACTTCTTTATTTTATTACACTAATATATAAACAGTTAATACTTAGTTATTATTATAATATATAAGTAAATACTATATAGTATATTATAGTAAGTAGAAAGGGTTAAATATATAAGTATATAAATTAATTTGTGTTAATTTGTAAAAAAGTTACTGTGCATTTTTTTGATCACTTTTATTAAGTTAACTTAAACTAGCATTTTATATTTAAATGAATGAATGAATGAATATTATAATTTAGTATTTAGTATATCCTCCTTGAGCTTTTACTAATGTATAAACTCTTTATTAGATTGTGCTCTGGATTAGGAAATCCCCAATTGTCTTATGTAGAGTTACTGTGCTTAGAATATCTCAGACTATCAGACTTCACTATGTAGTATATAAGGCAGACACTCCCTTAATGTCTCAATAAGAGAGAGTACTCAGGGCACTCTCACTATGCTTGTTAAAAGGTTATAAGCCTTGGTGCTCATTGAATACCCCTACACACTTGCTCTCACAGAATGCCTTTGCCTCCTACTAGACTACCAAGCCCTAGACCTCCCTCTCCCCCCAAACCCATTACAATGTTGTCTACAATGCATACCTTTGTTAATGCCATGATGAAGGACTCTAACATTATGAAGTTCTTTGAGGGAACAGAAAAGTTGGCTAGTATAAAGGGATACAAGATATAGTACTTACACATACATAGTACACTTACTACCATAATGCTCTCAGACCATCTAGAGTATGATCCCCCTTCCTCTGATGATGCTAGCATATGTACAGACAATGTTTTGTATCATTGTATAATGAAAACAATAACTGATACAATTTATGCAAACTTTACAACACATACAAGTGTTAGAAGTCTCATGAAGGTGCTTTCTGAACAATACAACGTTCAAACAATAATGACACATGCTATAGACATATCTACATTGTTTACAGTAAAAGGGCATGTATTACAGTTTGATAAAATGTTAGACAACATCAAACAAATCTACAGGCAGTTGTCTGTACACAATAAAGCCCCTAATAACAATATGTACATCTCAGCAATTAACCTTGCTACTCCTTGTGAGTATAGATGGGTAGCAACAATGCTAGACAGGCAGATTACCCATTATAATCAACTACCAACAGTTACAGCAGCTCAGAAAGACGTTCTAACACTAGCTAAGTTGATACACAAATTATGAAACACATATACTGAGTATCATTCTCAGTACTCTCAAACGAAACAAGATACTGAACAAGACAGTCTACAAATGAAAGGCAAAAGTGTAGCTAAAGGCAAAACAAAGCCTTATAATAAAGTTAAATGCTACAACTGTAATAAGTACAAGTATATGTTAAAAGACTACTGAAACCCTCTAACAAGCAAAACAACAGAAGCTCAAAAGAAAAAGTATAGGCAAACAGTTACTGCTTCTACTACTACTACTATGTTGTCTCAACCTACACTTAATACAGTAGTATTCATTGGAGACGATAATGAAACAGTATTCATTGAAGATGTTAATGAAACACTGATGCTAGAGTCTACAATTGTAGAAGCCTCAGCATTAAGTTCTAGCAGCTTACCTGTTCAATCTGCTCTATCTGCTGAATCTGCTTTATCTGCTGAATCTGACATATTTTCAGCATTTGAAGTACAAGAGGATAGTGTCATACAAGTAGACAACTTTATAAACTCATTTGACAATATGAAAGAAGTCATTAAGGAGTTCAATTATGATCCAAACATATGTATCAATACAATACATTACAATAATATTGAACTAATACATTGTATTAATATATTGGACTCTGGTGCAAATGTACACACTACTCTATACTTGTTCTGTCTTACAAACGTCTAGAACTCAACCCTAATAAATGTTATGATTACAAATAAATTGTCATTCACACTTAGCAAAAGTAGAGTGATGACATTTAATGTAAAACTATGAGACAAAGCTGATGAGCATACTAAGGTGAATATGATTTCACTACAAAACATATACTATCATCCTAATCTGAACTTCACACTCATTAGTGAAGTGCTATTATGTAAAGCAGGATATGTTTTAATGAAAACAAACAATGAATGTATTATTTATTCTTCTACTCATACAAAGATTGGTGAAATACATGTACAAAATAACTTGTATATGATAGTTTCTCATCATAATAAATGATCTATTAACATAATCACTATTGTTGATTTACATTGACAAATGGGTCATGTCAATTTTGATTACTTGTGCAAACTCATACAAGAGTATCCTGAGATTATAAGTTAAAGGATAACAGATGATAAAAATGTACAGTGTACAGATTGTATTAAAGCAAACATACAATACAATGAAATACTAAAAATACAAACAACACCTCTTGTACAATGTTATGGAGATCATCTACACATTGATATTTGGGGACCTGCCCTAGTACAAGCTTACAGCAAGTACAAATATCTTTTTACCATTGTAGATGATGCTACACAATGAGTAACTATGCTACCTATGTGGCATAAAAGTAATGCTTTCACAGAATATGTAAAGTATACAATGAGACTATTTATACAGTACAGTATAAGAGTTAAAACTCTCCAAAGTGATAATGATACAGTGTTTCTAAGTAAAGACTTTACTATGTATATTGAAAGTCAAGGAACAATATGTAGATTAACAGTACATGATACACTGTAGCAGAACAGAGTTGCAGAATGTATGTATAAGACTATCTTTAACAGTGTATGTACATGTCTGTTATCAGCAAAGTTACCTATGAAATTCTGGGTATATGTAGTACAATATCAAACGTTTATTTATAACAGAACACTAAGAGTTGCTATTAATTTCACAACACCATATTACAAACAGTATAACAAACATTATCAAATAGATAATATACAAGAATTTGGCACATATTGTATTATACAGAACAAACGAATGTATAAACTACAACCTAGAGGCCAATACACACAATAGCTAGGTTATGATACTAACAGTAAAGGTCACTTAGTGTGCTATGATAATAAAGTTACTGTTGAACACAATGTACAATTCATAGACAAGCCAATGTCTAGGATTGAAGAGGAGAATAATCATAACAGTGATACATCAAATGATGATAAAACTCTTCCTAATGACAATAATAAAGATAAAGAACCTGTCATACAACACTCTACACAAGAGCAAAGACCAGTTAAACAAACTATAGGTTTAAATTACAAAGACAATATAAACCTAGTTATGTATCTAACAGAATTTAACAAATTCCTTAACAAAATCTATAACAATCCATTAATGTATTACAATGCTATAACACATATAGACAAAGAACAGTGGATCAAAGCTATGAAGGATGAAATACAGTCACTTCAACAACAAAACGTGTAGATATATACTATTCCCCCTATGAATACAAATATAATTGGAATGAAATTTGTCTATAAAATCAAAAGACTGGCTAATGGCTGAATAGACAAATACAAAGTACAATTTGTAGTGTAAGGATATGCTCAAAAGAATAGAATAGACTTCTATTCTGATGACTTATTTGCTTCAGTAACAAAACTATTAACAGTACAATTATTGTTATCTTGGGCAGCATCTAAGAACTACAAAATACATTAGATAGATGTAAAATCTGTATATCTTTACAGAGAACTAAATGAGGACAAACTCATTTATGTGAAACCACTGCTAGGCAGGCTACTTACAGATATTAAACCTGGACAAGCATTATACTTAAATAAAGTGTTATACAGATTGAAACAAGCAGGTAGACAATGGTACAAGAAGATTACTGAACTACTGCTTAAGATCAGATTAGAACAAGCTAATTACAATCATACTGTATTTTATAAGAAACAAAATAATAAAACAATTCTTGTAACATTTATACACATTGATGATATTATGATTATTAGCAAAACTATCACTATAATAACAGCATTTAAACATGCATTAAGACAACACATTACATTTACTGACAGTAACAAAATACATTAGTTACTTGGTATTGAAATAAGCTGAGATAGACCTTAATGAATGATTAGCTTATAGCAAAAGCATTATATTGAAAGTATAATTAAGCATTACCACTTCGAAAACAAAAAGGCACTACAAACACCTATTACTCCTGGAATAGATCTATCTAACAATACAAACAATATGTACAATACAAACAAAAGTAATAATGAAACAATACCATACATGAATATGGTAGGATTGTTAAGATATGTTGCAGATTGCACACAGCCAGACATATCTTATATTACTGGGCAATTAGTGTACTACTTACAAAAGCCCTAAACACATCACTACAAAGTAGTGAAACATTGCTTTACATATTTAAAATATACAACAAATTGCTGGCTTCAACTTAGAAGCACAAACACCTTAAAACTACAAGGCTATTGTGATACAGACAGACAAATGACAGAAGGACATAAAGCAATAAACAGTTATGTCTTTCAATTAGCTAAATTGACTATATCTTAGTCAAGCAAACAGTAAAACCTGGTACTACTATCTGTTTACAAAGCAGAGTTGCAAGCACTAGCATATACTACTCAAGAAGCCATTTGGCTCAAACGATTCACTGAAGAAGTACTGTAGACTGAATCAGCACCCATTACAATTTATTGCAATAATCAAGGTGTAATAAAGACTGTAAAGTCTGACAAAATAATGTACAATACTTGCACTAAACACCTTGATTTACAAAAAGACTTTGTACAATGTTATATTCAAAACAATTACATCAATGTATACTATGTTCAATCACAGAATCAATTAGCAGACATTCTTACAAAAGCTCTCCATGTCCTACAGATCAAGCATCTAAACGAACTATTAGGCATACAGTCCTAGTTCCTAATTAATGCTTGAAGGGGAGTATTAGATTGTGCTCTGGATTAGGAAATCCCCAATTGCCTTATGTAGAGTTACTATGCTTGGAATGTCTCAGACTATCAGACTTCACTATGTAGTATATAAGGCAGACACTCCCTTGATGTCTTAATAAGAGAGAGTACTTGGGGCACTCCTGCTACACTTGTTAAAACTCTTCTAGGCATACTAGCATATAAGGCTGTAATATAATCCTTATCTATCTGATACTATTCCTCCTGTAAAGCCTCCTACATTTTATGAGCATTCCTTGGAAGTGGGTTCTGAGCTCATACTTTCTTGTCAAGGTAATGCCAGACATGTTCAATAATATTCATGTCTGGACTCAAAAGTGTCTAGTTAAGGAGTTTGATATGTTTTCATTGTAACCATTTTAAGGTCACTCAAGATTTGTGCTTTGGATCTCTATCCTGTTGAAAGATAATCTTATCCTTCTGAATGTTGTAGTCAGAGAGGGTACTAAGGTGTGATTCCTGAAGGATTTGGATGTATTGGCCTGAATCCAAATTGCTGTTGATACAATGAAGCTGTCCTACTCTATATATAGTAATGTATCCCCAAACTATAATATGCCCTCCCCTGTTCTTTGCATACAATGAATCCTTCTTCCTCCTGTAGACTATAGTCCTTCTATCTGACTTGAATATATTGATTTTCGTCTTTTCTAAGACAATTACTTTTTACTATTGTGAAATGGTCCAAAATTAATACTTGCTTGCCTAGTATCTCCTGTAGGAAATGTATGTTTTAGACAAGTATGGTTTAATGAGAGGGACTTAAGCTACTACTCTATATCACTTAAGAGCATGTTGAATTGTTTGTACAGAAACTTTTAGAAAGTACTTGTGTTTGAGATTGGATGTATCCTTTGCTTGACCAGATACAAGTAAATAAATAGTATAGTATAACTTGTGAATGTTGAATTTGCTTAGACAGCCTTGTTTTAGCTTGGTGTAGTATGGACTAGGGTGTTTAAGCAGTTTGTGGTAGTTCTGAGATACTGTCAACACATTACAACCAAGTTTTTTTGCAATTTCAGTATTAGTCAAACCAGTCTTCTTCCAGCCTAAGATACATTACTTTTTTGTTAGAGTAAGATATAGAGCCATTACAGCAGATCCAGAGTAGTCTGAATTGAGCAAAACAGTAGGTATTATTGATAATGGTAGGGTATTAGGATGGTACAATGTTCAGTGTAATAGTACAACCAAAAAAAATGCACATAACTCTTTACACAATCTTACATGTAAAATCTGATATAATAATACATTTCTTTCTTTTTTATTATTATTATTATTATCTTAATATCTTCTATTTAAAAACACAATAGTTTTATTAATTGTACTAATTATTCTGTGTATATACATATTTTTTGAATATAATACAGTCTTGTACAATACTTTTGTTACATACTATAGCTTTAATGAATCAACTTCTGAAACACTAAAAACTTTTTTAAATGCTTAAGCAAGCTCTAAAATGTCTGAGTCTTTGTTAGAGGCTAGTATGAATGATTCTGAACAATGTTTAAGTCCTAGGAACAGTTCCTTCAACTAGTTTACTGTCTAGGCAACTTTAATCTTTCAGTTTTAAAACTCTTAAGCTACTTATATACACTCTGTTCTAAGTACAATCTAGTAACCCTTATCTAATAACACTAAATAACTGTAAGACAATGCTGGACTTTCAGACTGTAAGGTTCCTAAAGGCATTACTACTTGAGAGAGGTTCTAGTTAACTAGTAAACAAAGGCTAGAGATTGAGCTTCACAAGTAGTAAGTCAAAAAGTGTTTAGAAAAGAGTGTAACTATACAAATTGTAAAGACAATACACAAATCTGAAAGAGTGAAAGAGAGTAAAGGATAGTAGTAATTTAACCTTAAGAGTAGAGTATAAAATAATAGAAAAATGAAGTAACAAATGAGTAAGGGACAATATAGAATTAATAGAATAGTAAATTGGTTTAATAGTTCTTTAAGAAAGTAAAAGGTTTGTTTATAAAGAGAGTGAGGAATACTTAAACAAGTAGCAGCTCAGCTTAAGCAAATCAATCAAGTAGTAGCTCAGATTGGGCAGCTTGGGCAGATTGAGCAGATTGAGTAGGAGGAGTGACTGAGTAGTAGCTTGAGTTAGAGAAAGTCAAGTAGTAGCTCTAACTATATACAGGAAATAAATCAAACAGTAGTTCAGACTCAAAGGAGAGTTGGATCAGATAAATAGGATAGTTGAGTAGTAGCTCAGACTAGGAGGATATTGATTGAGTAGCAGCTTAGACTAAGAGTAGTATTAAGGTAGAGATGAGTTTTTTAACTTTTATGTTAGGGGAGATGTGTTCTCTAGATTGATAGTACTCTCAAACTGTAAATGTAGACCTACAAACCTTAATCCAACTATATTCCCAGAGCTACCAGCTAGGATTTATACTAGGAGAACAAGTAGGAATACAAGAAGAGTTAAAAAACTAAGGAACTACTATATCTACAGACTACTTTTTATAATAACTAAATAACAAGAGTAAAGTAAGGAATAAAACTTGAGAATAAGATCAAAGAAATAATAAGAACAAATATTGTAAAGCTAACAGGCACATTAGAGGCCAGGAAGAATTAACAGAGTATTACACATTAGAGAATATAAACTAAGAGGTTATTGTACAAAAGAGGCACAAGTTACTATATTGGGCAAGAAATGGATTGACTGTATTATAATTGTACACACTACCTTGTGTCTCTGTAGCTCTCTCCTACTATAACAATTGTGCTACCTGTGCATTTGTACAACATGTGTTGTAAGTGCTTGTGAGTGTTTTTCTTTTTGTTTACTAGACTACTCTGTATTCTACTACATGTGTATATGTATATATAAAGGGTTTTTGAGCTAAGGGTTAGGGGATTCTTTCTCCTTCTTAGTGCTTGATTACTAGGTTATCCTAGTCAGTAGTTGAGTGTGTTAGTAAAGAGAGAATCTTTGTGGAAGGCTAGTATACTTATCCTTACACATTTTTGACTAAACCCACCTTTCTATAAACCTGCTAAGATTTGATGAATGGAACTGAGGGCTTGATCACTCTAATACGTTCCTTACATTGTCTAGTACTCCTTTAAATTCAAAGAAATCAGTGAGTAGTTTGCAAATCTAAATTAGAGACACATATACTCTTACTATAACTACTAGAACTCTTAGGATGCTTGAGGGACACAAACAGATTGTTCCCCTTAATGTAGAGAGACCTTCTTGTCAATATTGTAAGAGGCAAGCATCATTCAGAAGTGCTAAAGAGTAGCTATCCCTGAATGTAGAAAGATTCAAAACAGTACACACTACAGATTTCAAATTAACAGAGTATGTAGACAATAGACAACAAGATTATCTGTTGAGTACTGAACACAATGTGGCCACCAAGCCTTAGCAGACAATCCTGGAAGGGCCCCCAAGTCTGGAAGTTACTATTAACATGTTAGAGAATAAGTCCTTCTCTGTTACAGGCTGGAGGCAATCTGATGACCCTTTACTAGGTAATAAGTCCTTGTCTACACAAGGCTAGAGGTACTCTAATGAACTATTACATACAAGTAACATAGAACAAAGGCATGTACCTGTACTAGCACATATTGTTAGACTAATGTGTACTGTAGAGTAGACACTAGTGAGTGCTTACCTTACTAGGCTCACAGAAGTAGATAATAGTGGTACAGAGAGTATAAATGCTTAGGAAACTGGTATTAAGGATTCTGTCAGTAAGAACAAGAGTATTAGTAAAGGAACAATACTTTCCTTACAGTAGGAAACGTTCTAGAAGGCCAGAAAGACATTCAGAAACGTCCCTAGGCTAGAGACACTAAAAGCTATGAGTAGGCTAGCTAGTCCATTCAATCAAGGAATTGATATTGAGGAATTGAACAAGAGAACTCATAAGTATGATAGTATGTATTAGGAACATGAAGGAAACATTGATTCAGACACAATCAATCCATCCAAACTAACTGGAGACAAGTTAGCTAAATGGATGTATCAGAAAGTATGTCCTCAACACTCAGAAGCTACTAAAGGAATGCTCAAACAATTGAAGGATGCTCTACAGTTTGAAAGCACACATTCTTGGAAGAAAGATTTAGGTAAACCTGTACCTAGTAATAAGAAAAGTGTAAGAGCAAATAAAGGAAAAGCTCTAGACATTTGTAATTACAGTCAGGTAGAACTAGACAGTTCCAGTGAAGCAGATTCTAATTTACAAAGAATGTATTTTCAGAAGATAGAGTACAGACAAAATGTGGAATCAGAACAATAGAATTTCAGAAATGAAGGCTACAGTAAGACTACCAGAACTCCTCAGGAATTACCAGTTTGTTTCAAGCAAGAAATGTATTGCCCTAAGATAGAAAATCAAGGCAAGGACACATACTATAGATACAACACCCTAGCAGGGCAAGGAGACACATTGCAGAATAAAATACCTGTATATATACACTATTATACTAATGTTTAAGGATTGCTACATACACCCAGTGCAAAACACAATATTAAAATGAATAAGCTGAACCCAAATGTGAAATTTACAGTTCTGGATGCCTCTAATGACAGTGAAGACGAATCAGAAACTGTAAAAGGTAAAGAGACCAAGAAAAAGAATTTCTGCTACAGTTCTGTACCCCTTATCAAGTATAGTACAGATAGGAATAGTCAAAGACTACAGAAAAAGAACCACACAAGATACTGCTGAGCCACAAAGCTTGAATACACTACAGAAAAGTAGATTCGCATTAGTGAGACCCTCAGACAACCTTACAAGAAAGAGTTATGTGAATTGTGTAATACAGAGAGTAGAAATTGTAAAAAGGTAGGATCCTGACTCAGATCCAGGCAATAGCTCTTTGGATCCTTTGGATTCGAGCAGATACTCAAGTTCTGACAATGGCAATGATAGTAATACATTATTCAAACCTACAGACATTGATTCAAGCAACTCTGAAGGTACTAAGAAGTGTAAAAAGCTTACTAAGAGGAAATAGAACAAGGAACTTTTAAAATTGAAAATACAGATACAGAGTGCAAAACCTATTGTTCCTACAGTTTATTCAGGTGAACCTAACCTTCAAAGATACACCAAGTTTGTTATGGAAGTCAATCAGTACATGAAGCAATCAGGTTTACATTATTTCCCTAAAGAACAAGTAGGAGTACTATCTAATTTCATTAAAGGACAAGCTATAGACTTCTATCTACAGAAAATAGGTATGAACAAATCTCAATAGACCTTATTACAATTCTCTAAAGGTCTAATAGACTTTTTTTTCCCATCTAACTTTGCAGAAATGCTTAGGAAAGAGTTTAATACAATAAAACAAGGACACAGAGTCATACAGGAATATTTGTACAATCTAGAAATGAAAGCAATCAATCTAGACAATATTTCTGATAGAGATTTAACTAGGAGAGTATAGGATGGACTTTATCCTAAGTATCAAAGGCAATTACAGTTGGATTGTTTGAATCCAGACACAGTTTTGTATGAAGAATTCAAAGACAGGCTTGAGAACATTGAAAAAGCAAATGAAGCTGTTAGAATTAAATGGTATACAGATACTAGAGATTGATTCTATCCTCAGAATAACAAAGAAGACTATCAAAAAGATAGATAGAAGAAGAACAACCAGAGGAACTATAGGAATGACAATAAGAATCAACTAAAGGACAGGAATTATGATTATAATTGTAATAATTGTAACAAGCAGTGTATACAGTCTAACAGTGTAAGTCCTAAAGAGAAAGACTGATCTAAGGACTACAAACCAAAGTACAAGGATACCAGACAGAATAAGCAAGAGAATAGTAAAAAGACTTATTCTACAGGTGTGAAAAGGTATTCATAAGCTGAACTAGACAATATGAGAGCTAAAGGACAATGTTTTATCTGTAAACAGACTATGCATTTAGCTAAAGATTGTCCTACACACAGTACAGTAAAGCTGAACAGTGTTTCCAATACAAATACATTGTCTAAGAGTGTTAATATTAATTATTCTACTCTAGATAAGTTAACCAATACTTTGGAAGACAATAATTACTTGGATTTGAATCTTATAGTAGACAATACAATGGATCCATCATCTTCTACATTGCAAATACAATCTATGGCTATTCAGATACATTATCCAGACAATAGTTATGAGTCTACAACTCAGAAGGATGAGAATTACAATTCATTAACTGGTTACAATACTATTTTACAAGTATTTAGTCTAGAACAATCAGATTTGAAGTTACAAACCTCTTCTAACACTTTGGAATTGAAGATTCCCCTTGTAAATGCTGAACTTAGAAAGAGAAATCAGAGGAGAATGAGATCAATCTACAGAAATGGAAATTTCTACAGTAAATACAATAATACAGTATGTTTTAGAATTACTAGATGTCTTATAGAAGGAATTCTGTACTGTTTTGACTGGAAATACAATAAGAAACTCTAGAATAAGTATCTACATAATTGATTCTATGTTTTCAGAAGTACAGATATGTAGTTTATAATCATTGACAAGTGGGAGAATGGAAATGAGTACACATTACCTGTTAAGATTGCTTTTCTGAACAGATTTAATGTTAGAGAATAGTATTCTCTACTCAGACAAGCTCAATATTCAGCCAAATACGTTTACAATCATTAGGAACTATTAGAGATAGAGGATATCTTTAATCCTGAATTGTTTGAGCCAATGTATTCAGTTGCAAGCATGGAAAATATTGACTTGTGTCCCATATCTGGAAATAGAGTATATATGTATGATTTACCTGTGCAAATCCACACTATGACTACTAACTTCAACAATTTTAATACAATTGAGCATACTACAGCTTATAATAAGGACTTTAAGAGATCAATACCATGTCCTATCATAATTACAATCAAGATCAATAGAGAATTAGTGAGAGCATTAATTGATTCAGGATTGTTAGCAGATTTTATGTTCACCAAGTTTGCAGACCAAATAGGCATCAGGAAACTTGCTTTAGCCAAACCTTTACCTATACAATTAGTAGTACAAGACTCTATATCGAAAGTAAACTATTATACTAATGCTAGAATACAATACAGAGAGATAAACACAATACAGCACTTTGATATTATGAATTTGGATAACTATAATATTATACTAGGAATGCTGTTCCTCTTCCAGCACAAGGTTTCTATTGGTTTCAATGAGTCTAGACTATGGATTGAAAGTGTAATACCTCTACTAAGCACAGGAGAACAAGTCACAGTCGTTTCATCAAAGGTTATTAATACTTATGATTGAGAAATTAATAAACACAGACAAGAAATCAAGCAATATACTATGGATTTGTTCAAAGATGCTTTGGAAACGCCTCTACCACCTCTCAGAGCTATTAATCATAGTATACCACTCATAGATGAGGATAAGAAACACAAGTTCTGTAGTGCAACTTGTCTGGATCCCTTGAGAGAACAATGGTAAAACAAGAGAAAGGACTATATTCAATTAGGAAGATGGAAAGTAGTTACAGGATTGAATGCAATGCCTATGCTACTACTTCAAAAGTCTAGAAAGACTAAGGAAGACCCTATACAATTGAGAACAGTCATTAATCTTAGAGAGTACAACAAGAATACTAAGAAACTATCATCTCCTTTACTAGATATCAAATCAGTCTTAAGGAGAGTTGCTTCCAAGAAGTATAAATCACTCATTAATAGTAAAGACATGTATGAACAGATTAGAATAATCCCTGAGCATGTAAACAGATTGATATTCAACACTCTGGATAGAGCAATGGTTAGTAAAGTAATACAATTAGGTGATTGTAACAATAGAGCCACCTATCAAGTATTAATGAACCACATTTTCTAGCCTTACTTGGGTGACTAGATGGATATCTACCTAGATGACTTAGTGATTTATTCAGACACAATTGAGGATCATATGAGACATCTCAGAACTGTCATTAATATATTGTGTAAGGAGAAATTCTACCTTAGTAAACATAAGATATAATTGTTCCAGAAAGAATTGAAGATACTAGGCTACATTATTAATGATCAAGGTATTAGAATGGACCCTCATAAAGTCGATTCTATTCAACAATAGAAAGTACCTACTAATAAAGATTTGTTACAAGGATTCTTAGGATCAGTAGAGTATTTAGCACTTAATATACCTTAGTTATACATTTCTACAGGTATTTTATTAAAGATTGTAGGAGAAACTGTATTTTTCAGATAGACATTCACTGAACAGTAAGAGTTTGATCAAATAGTAAAGCTACTATCAGATTTCAGGCATAATCACAGGATAGTATTGGACTATAGTAAGAATGTACCACTTATTAACATTGTTACAGACACTTTAGCTTCAGGAATTGGAGGAATAGTCAGCCAAGGTCATGATTAGAAAGATTCTAAGATAGCAGTGTTTTTCTCAGCGAAATTAAACCCTACACAACAGAATTACCCAGTATACAATGTAGAATTACTAGTAGGAGTAGAAACTATACTAAGACACAAGAATCTACTACAAGGAACACCTTTCTTTTAGTATACTGATTACAGAGTGTTAGAACACATTCTAAGGTAACCTGTATTAAGTGGAAGACAAGTCAGATGGCTAGAGAAGATATCAGACTTTGATTTCACTGTAAAATACATTCTAAACACTATAAACATTCTTACAGACACATTGTCATATATATACTCAGGAGATTTACTAGGAACAACTCAATCTTAGCAAGAATATACATTGAAACTCAATAACAATGATCTATCAAGGATTAATCAAGTCAGGAATAACATTTTACAGTTGTTAGAGATACAGGATACTGTATATATTAGGGCTAGACTAGTAGTAGTAAGGAAAAATCCACCTTAAGGATTGATTACAAGTTGACTACACAGTAGAAAGGCTAGATTAATTACCAGACATGCTAGAAACTCACAGACAGACCTCTAAACAGAGGGCAGGCCTGCTATAAGGACTAGAAGCTAGTTTACAATACTAGAGAAAGCAGAGTGAGATCAGGAAACAGATACACACAGTAAGGTATCAGAAA
This sequence comes from Fomitiporia mediterranea MF3/22, assembly GCF_000271605.1. Taxonomy (NCBI): domain Eukaryota; kingdom Fungi; phylum Basidiomycota; class Agaricomycetes; order Hymenochaetales; family Hymenochaetaceae; genus Fomitiporia; species Fomitiporia mediterranea. The sequence continues at coordinate 3,363,136 of NW_006760389.1, forward strand.
TACTGTCTTAGAACACAGAACAACTGGATTGTATGAAATAAATTTACTGGCAAATGTACTAGACATTAGAAGTAATATATAAGGATACAGACATTCAGACAATGATATTAGATCAGAAATTAATGATCAGAACGTCCTAGTACTAAAGAATACTACTAATCAACTCTGGAACTCAATTGAACTACAGTTACCTGATATAATAGCTTAATCTTCACTGGATTTACAATTCCTAGAATGTCTTAAAGGCAGATATTATAAGGATAACTTCTTCAATCAGATATTACAAGATCCAAAGTACTTCCAGAATTTTCATGTCAAAAATGGACTCATATTTTGCTAGGAGGGTAAGAGGTACATACTTTGTATACCTAGAATTCTAATACACAACAGAAACACTAGGGAAATTGTAATAGAGTATGTACATTCTATTTTGGCACACCTAAGACCTCAAAAGACACTTTCATACCTTAGAGAACAAGTTTGATAGAAGGATGTGATTATAGACATTAATTCCTACTGTAATTTGTGTCATACATGCAAAATTAGCAAACCTAACAATCAGAAACTGTTTAGTTTACTACATCTGCTCTCAGTACCTAATAGGCCTTAGGAAGGCATAGGAATAGACTTTGTTGGACCTTTTCCTGAATCAAAGAACTGTTTGAGACCTTTTAATATGATTTGTACAGTTATTTGTCTATTAACTAGTATGGTACACATTATTCCTACTAGGCAAACATACAGAGCAAGAGAAATTACAGAGATAGTATTTGAAAACGTCTATAAACTGTATAGACTGTCTAATTACATTGTTAGCAATTGTGATTCCCTATTCACTAGTATGTTTTAGAGAAGATTACATGAACAGAACAATTACTCAGATGCTCAGACAGTGTATTTCTCCTAAACAAAAAGATTGGATACATAAACTACCTATGATTGAGTACACTATCAATACAGTAAGGTCAGAAACTATAGGATACACACTATTCTTTCTAAATTACAGTCAGATACTAAGGAACTTGATATGGACCAACCCTAGGAAGGATGAATATCCCAGAGTTAGGACCTACACTCAGAAAGTAAAGGATGCAATACTACAGGCACACAATACAATCCTCCAGACAGGGGTAAAGCAAACTAGGCATGCTAATAGATGTAGACAACCCTCTTCCTTCAAATTGAACAATCTAGTGTATGTTTCTACAAAGAATATGAATCTACCAAGACAGTGAGTGAGGAAACTAGTACCAAAGTACATAGGACCTTACAGAATAATCTGGAATGTAGGAAACAAGGCATTTGAACTAGATCTACCTAGGGAAATGAGGAATCATAACATCCACCCAGTATTTCATTCATTACTACTTAGAATACATGTTCTAAACAATGATAAATTATTCTCTAGAAGGGAAGTAGGACAAGTTACTAGATTAAACAATAAGAACAAGGAATGGACAGTAGATTCAATTAAAACTCATACAGGACAAGGGACTACCACTTTGTTCAAAGTACTATGAAAGTCCAGAGATTACACATGACTACCCTATGATAAAATTGCACACTTTGAGACATTAAAGGAATACCTAGATATACTTGGAATCAATTCTATTGATACACTAACTCTAGAAAAGGGAAAACTCAACACTGATAACCCTCAGGTTAGTATTAGTCTAGTAAAACATGAGGCAACCTTTCAAACACAATGCTACAGTATGAACATACAGGTAGACATACAGTATGTAAAAAAAAATTACAACAAGGTAAAAAATTCATATCTCCTGTAAACCACAACATTTTGCAGTTCTGTAAATTAGTATATTTAGCTTGTATTCATACAAATAAAATGCTCTAAGGCTCAAGCAAAAAATATTAAAAATTGAGAGAAAGCCCCCAAAAGTACCAAAATAGCCATTTTCCACACAATTATTGACTCACAACAGACTCAAATAAAAAATCGTTAAAAAAATACTTCTTAATGAGTAGTATAAGACCATACTTTGAACTATATA